>NC_061135.1:4217500-4517500 GCF_905220365.1 Vanessa cardui
TAATATTACTTGTAATATCTACAGAACTATTCAGGAAGTACTACTTTCAAAGACATTACGTAATGCTGTTATGGAACTGAATAGCGTGTAATTGGTCTAGATTTAGGGTTGACGCCGCAAATATTACGTTTCATTAAACGTAGGTCAATGATTTCATAACGATTCTTCAAATTTCGAATACTTTTATCGGAACTTTAAATTATCATTGCTTGCATCGTCTCATTATCATTACAGATGAGATCGCTGCCTGTGAGGCCTTTCATGAACATTTGTAAATGCATAACAAGAGGATCATTAATGTTTAACTGTAAACGCTATAACGGATAAAGTGCCACTGCCCTTGCTGTATCACCTATTTCTACCAGTTTAAAAATTATCTAAATTTATGTCTTTTTTTTTGTTTATTAATCTAGCGTTCAAATTAACATTCCATGGTTTATTCCTACCACAAGAAGATAAAATAAAAATAATCACCAGGGATTTGTGCAAAAATGGCGACTTGAACGTCGACGAAACTGTTATCGAAATATTAGATGAAAAATCAAAAATTGCATGAAATACGTAAACCTAAGGTATATTTATATTCATTCCTTCTTCGATTGGAAAATACTATATACCAGTGAGTAGAGAAAACATTCAGCAATGCTGACATTTTATATAACCAGAAAACTGAAATTCAAAAACGAAATACAAATAAAAATAGTTTCCTACACATTTTTAAATCGTAACTTTAGAGATATTACGTCACAGTTTTTCATGAAGATACTGTAAGCTTAGAATGTGTCTACATGGAACACTCGATAAGAAAGCTAATACTTGTTTATAATTTTAAAATTATATTTTTACCTGGCAAACAGTGTAAGTATGAATGTTCAAAATAATGCATCGGTTTTTGTTTACAAATAATATAATCTTAAAACAAATTGTTTACATATGATTATAATATCTCAGTTCAAATACTACTATGGTATGTTTGAAAATCGTTATGCTGTAAAAGATAGTGATCCTAATAATTTTAAATTTTATAGAATTTCTCAAGTAACGCTCTATACAGATCTTTGATTAAGTATTTCGTTTACTACATTTATCTTTTTCTTGCAACCCTAGTGGAGGGGAGTGGTAGGTCGCCTACAATGGAACTCCCATCACAATGAGTGGCGCCTTCATTATTTACAAATGAGCGTATAAATCTACCGCGGACGATCCAGCCAGCTATACTAATTGCGAATACACGTGTCTCACTCATTCGTCTCCACTTATTCATAAGTGCGATTGAGACAGGGCATATATTAGGTCGTAATCAGTCAGGAACTATAGTTATAACAATAGTCAAGACGTTTAGGAAATCATAGCGAGAGATGATAGCTCGCTTAGTATTCATAGCTGTGACACGATACTTTGTCGTGAGAATTATGTCACCTACACCACACACGAATTCGTAATAGAATCCCAAATAACACCTTAATTATTTAATTAATTTCGTAATTAATTTCAATGAAATAATCAATCTTGTTTCATTGTGCAAATGATGTCGTTATAACACGTATTATTATGAGACTGTCGTGATAATTTATGTGGAGAAGAGAGAGATGTAATCACTTATGCTGACTTCCACTGACTGTACTTATTCCCTTTATCGGAGATTGGTTAGAAATAAGAAAAAGGAATTCTTGTATTACATTTTTTGATAAGAACCGTCAGTCATCAGTCAAAAAATTAGGTACATCAAAAATATAGGTAACTTCAGACATAGATTAAATTTTTAAATTATTTGAAAATAGTCCATTATATCGTATAAAAGTATTACACGACATATTACGAAGTAAAAAAATATTAAAGGTAATAAGCCGATTACGACTTTACAATAAGAGAAAGCGATCAAAATGACTAATTTTCAAAATAAAAAAAATTAAACAAAGAACTGAGAGTCGAGATGGCCCAGTAGTTAGAACGCGTACATCTTAACCGATGATTGCGGGTTCAAACCCAGGCAAGCACTGCTGACTCATGTGCTTAATTTGTCTTTATAATTCAACTCGAACATTCATTCGGAACAGCGTGGTGGAATATGTTCCAAACCTTCTCCTCAAAGGAGAGGAGGCTGCGCGGGAACGCCGGCGACTGGACTGCATTGGAGGACGTGCGTATTTCACTTATTATAACAAATATTTATAACAAAACTTGTTTAGAGTGAGTTTGTTTACGTAACTTGTTTATGAGATGAGATGTCCCAGTGGTTAGAACGTGTGCATCTTAACCGATGATTGCGGGTTCAAACCCAGGCAACCAACGCTGATTCATGTGCTTAATTTGTCTTTATAATTCATCTCGTGCTCAGCGGTGAAGGAAAACATCGTGAGGAAACCTGCATGTGACAAATTTCATAAAAATTCTGCCACATGTGCATTCGACTAACCCGCATTGGAATATGTTCCAAACCTTCTCCTCAAAGGGAGAGGAGGCCTTCAGCCCAGCAGTGGGAATTTACAGGCTGTTGTTGTTGTAAACAAAGAACTCTTGTGTGCAAAAATGTTTGAGTTCAAAACTCACCTTGGATTGGAAACGATTGCCTCCGACTGCATATTTCTTGTACTGATAGATACAGCACAAGAAAACACTAAGTTTCTTTAGTCTGTAATCCATATTAATATTATAAATGCGATACTAACTCTGTCTGTCTGTCTGTCTCGCTTTCACGGCGAAACTACTGAACCGATTTTAATGAAATTTGGTATAGATAAAGTCGAGAGTCTGTGAAAGGACATAGGCTACTTTTAAATGGGAAAAAAGTGTTTTAAACAAAGAGGTCTTACATCAATGTTATAAAATTAAAGTTAATTTGTAAATATATTATTATTTTCTGCGCATTGCGTTGTAGAAAACTCCGACGTAACTTAATGATATAATCGTTCCCTGTCTCATTTCAATGTCGATATAGCCTATAATAAGATATCACTTAGTTCTTAACTGTTAAAATTAAATTGGTGAGTATTATGTTGATGAACAAACACACAAATATCATTAACTGTTAATCAGACAGCTGTTTGTTGGACAATTCACGATGCATTACAATACCCCTTACACACCTAATCCCGCAAAACACAGCCAGATAAAATAAAGGCACAATAGACCCTTCCTTAAAAAAACCCGCAACGGTATCAAGTCAACAACGTCTTAAAACGATTACAGACAGTCGTCAAGGTGTGAGGGAACACGCAAATCGCATTAGGTATGTTAAATCTCAGCCCCCGAGGGGACGGAATGCTTTTTTACGCGATATTTTTATTCGTATCGCTTACTTTTGTGATTATTGCTCGGGCGCCATTTGCATTGCTTTGAGTGTAGCGCACTCGGATAGTTTTGATTTTTAGGAATTATTTTCAAACTAGCGATCCGCCCCGACTTCGCACGGGTGCAATGATATGACATCGCAGTAGAAACTTCTAAAATCATTAGTCTTTACTCTTTCTTTAAAAAAAAAACGCATCAAATTCCGTTGCGTAGTTTTAAAGATTTATACATACATAGGGAGATAGGGACAGAGAAAACGACTTTGTTTTATACTATGTAATGATATACCTAATCTCACTTTTCAACCTCTTAAGCCTCATGTTCAAATGTAAAGTTTAGTATCTCAATTCGAATAAAGTTATTAGTGATTAATCTGAATTAGTGACAAAATCAATTATTTGGAACTATTTCTATAGTAAATTCACATATATTATAAAGTGAATTTGTAGGAAGTTCCTTTAATCAATAAAGTAAAATAATAAACAATTTCATATTAATTCCTAATTATTTTTTTGAATTGTAAAATATTGACAAATAGTATTAATATTTAAGTATTTTTTACTTAAGAAATTTCATTACAATAAAGTATCAAAACGTTTAAATCGCACAATCCGTGTGACATTTCCCTAAGTCTGTTTCCAAGGAGTTGTCACAGAATCCACACCGAATCAGCGACGCAGATGTCAGAAACTCCTTCAATTTACTTTACACGAGTTGTCACTCTTAATCGCGGTTACGATTCTTTTACTTATGGCGGTTTGTTGACGTCATAGTTTATCAATCAAAATTATCTGGCTACGTTTATCAAATATGTATATCATTTTTCAAAAAGTACTAGAAATCTACTACTACTACTACTACTAAGTAACAACAACAACAACAACAACAGCCTGTAAATTCCAACTGCTGGGCTAAAGGCCTCCTCTCCCTTTGAGGAGAAGGTTTTGGAACATATTTCACCACGCTGTTCCAATGCGGGTTGGTGGAATACACATGTGGCAGAATTTCTATGAAATTTGTCACATGCAGGTTTCCTCACGATGTTTTCCTTTACCGCTGAGCACGAGATGAATTATAAAGACAAATTAAACACATGAATCAGCGGTGCTTGCCTGGGTTTGAACCCGCAATCATCGGTTAAGATACACGCATTCTAACCACTGGGCCATCTCGACTCACTACTAAGTAATTATTAGTTAATTAGTTAGGTGGATGCAATTATATATCTAGAAAGGAACATATTTAAAAACAACTCGAATATACTGTAATTATGGCCTCGTGAATTATCGAGAAACGCGGTAACTCTCTGAGTTAAGTTCACTTGATAAAATAGAAATCAAAATCAAAATATTCTTTATTCAAATAGGCACATAAAGCACTTTTGAACGTGCACGTAATATCGTCAAAAATCACACTGTTGAATTGAATGAAACAATTGAATGAATGAATTAAATTATCAAGCTACGGTCGGTCAGGAAAGTATATTCTACCGAGAGGACCCAGCGAAAAACTCAGTAGTTTTTCACCATTTTAATAACAGAATATGTTAGTAAACAACAATATTTTTTGTATACTAGCGACTAGCTTCGCACGGGTGCAATGCTAATACTAAATATGATGATACTACATACTGACTGATACTAAATTATACTAAAAATGATGGGATAACAATCTGAGAGAGATTTCTTTCCCCGGTTTCTCTAATCCAAGAGGTTAAATTCCGAACCGGTGGTATATTTTTGACTATCAATAAGCAAGTATAATCACTTCTATTTTGAATAAATCTTTTTGACTTGGGCTTGAGTGAAAAGAAGAAAGCCCACACGTTGGACCAACAGCTTTATGATCTTTCTTGAGCACGGGAGACAAACTGTTATTGAAATATCTAAGCAAAAAAACAGGACTACAATGCAAACTCGATTGTGTTAATTCAATGATGACGTCAACGAAATTAATAGTCAAATATCAATATCTTGTAAGTCCTCATATTTTTTCATTACTTAAGCTTATTATAAGCAATATTTCTCGCCCTTATCTAATCCAAATGTCGCATAGAACTAACCTTTAAATTAATAAAATACAAGCAATTATTTCGTTCACATCCATCGCTCGTAAGATATTTGTATAAAAAATATAAAGTACTTAATAGAAATGAAGAAATGACAGGTCGTCATTCCGCCCTTTTACTGAAAAATAAAGTGTTATTTGATGTTTCTTTTACAAACAGCCCGTTAGATATTCACAGCCGAGTTGGCGATTATTTAGCAACCCTCTAACCCCTTTGTGTACAATCGGATAAAAGCCACCCATTTCCGGCAATGTGACTTCTTAATTCAAAATGCAATATCTGAAATGTTATAACGTGTACGTAGATTCGGATACTTTCATTGGTTTCATTTTTAACTTCCCAAAGAACTTTTTAACCTGGGGAATTTTTAGTGCTTAGGTACATACTCAATTTCTCTTTTCTACTAACCACTAGATGATGAATATGAACGAATCTGTTATAAATAATGTATTATCCGATAAAGGAATAGTTCTCGATCATATAATACATTATACAAATATATAAGATATCTAACGATTCCTAATATCACAATTTCCCTATTCCTATTATCACTTCTTCCGGGGCTGTATTTTATTTGAGCTGCCTTTTATTGGAATTGGAAAGCTAAGATGTTACTATAATGGCACACTTACAAGATACTTTATGCTGACCAGCTGTTCCTTTAAGACACAGAAGACATCGCAGACTATGATCATCATATGTTAAATATCAATAGTAATATATCAAATTGACTGTCTAAATAAAAATAAAAAAACAGGCAGGATACTCACGTCACAATAGCGTATCGGTGGTACAATATAAGTTGGTTCCAACAGTTTACACGTGAGATACGAAGTGACTTTTCGTTAAAAGTAACTAATGAATTTCTAGCCGATTCTTCTCAGTAGAATCTACTTTCCGAACCGATGGTACCTACACTTAATATAGTTGCAAACTGACGACTCAAAAGTGCTTAAAAAGCCTAGTCAAGAAAGTATATTTTGATTTGATTTGACTACTTATACAATAGAACTTCTTCGCTGGTAATAAAAGTGTTTATACTTGAAAACTAACAAACGTAAATACAACCAACATCTTACTAAATATTTACTTTCTGGACAAATTTAAGGAAAATCTTCGTAACAATCACAGGTGCCGTTAATGATCCAGAAACCTAGAAGGGTTCCTCATTCCCCCACAGAATTAACTCTTATTTCAATCCGCGTAGATAACATCCCGAATAAAATGATAAATTCCTTTACCACCACAAAAAGAACCCTTTCTAAAATGCATCAAAATTAAATATCATCTTACGCTTTGAAGTTACAAAGGCGCCGAAGGTCAACTATAATTGGTCATGTTTTACAGCTTCAACAATATCAAGTTAATGATTTGAAATTATTACTTGGGAGGAGAAATTCGCGATTTATGAAGATAATCTCACTTTATTAGCGGATCTCGGTAATACTGTTAAGGGTAGATGTTTCTCGTTTAATGTTACAAAAGCTACCCGCCCTTTGAATGTCTACGATAAAGATATTTTTTATCGAGACAGTTTTAAATGTATTATGCATATATAATTTATATATCCGATATTTCTCGCAATCAAAAAAAAGATGTGATGCTTCTATTTTAAAAAAAAAAATCGATTTATTTTGATGTCTAACACAGAAAGATCTTCAACGAAATGTTATTTGGTTTGCCCACACTGCAAACTTCGCAATTTTTTGAAAAATTAAATTGAAAATAAACTTTATTAAGATTTCATTATGAAAATAAAATGTTTGATGTAATTATTAGATCTTCAGTTAAAAACATTCCTATAATTTATTTACGAGTGCTTATACAATTCGTTCAAATGGCAGAAGTAAAGATTTTTGAATCGCATTGCAATATTACGCACAGCAAACAGTTTCATATTCATATATATTAATGTATACTACAATATTATATTTACACTGTAATTTTACTTCCTAATAACAAATTTGACAACAATCAATACGCATAATTTTATGCATACCCATAAAAAATAATATTACAATATCTTTTAATTATATGTCAAGTTAATTCAAGATCAAAAATGTTTACATATACAAGATCAAAAGGTTCGTCACATTAAGATCTATTTTCGTGCAGATTATCGCTCATACTGAGCAGTATGAGCGATAATCTGCCTTACCCATTGAAAATGACATATTTTGTCGCATTGATTTGATGTTTAGATTCAAAAGTCGCTAAGAGTTTAAGACTCGATAAAGGAATGAATTCGAAAACTGACGGAGGTTTTCTAACTGTACATACTATTCCTATCATTGACATTGACTGATACGCAGTCCCAGCCCCCTTAACGAGGAAGTTAAAAACAATAATCCAATAATGGCCTTCAGTACTTGAGCCATTTCATTGTTTTAAAAAATGTCACCACGAAAACCACACATTTTATAGAGTTCATGCCCTTTAATGCCATATCGTTTAGAAAGGTCGCGAACTGTAGCCAAATGCCACGCCCTTTGCGCCTTGCTTCTCCCGGAGGAATACTAGTGGCTAGACGAAATTATTTTAACAAAACATTATACACGTATATAACTAACAATAGCTTGAAATTGTTAAGAAACATTAATGACTATCAAAGAACAAAGCTTAATCTTTTTAATGCCAATTGAGTTTTACATTTTCTATCAATAAGTCTCGAGTATAAAACTATGATTAATAAATACATTTACCTTTATAATTATCATTAAAAATTCTAGTGGACTACACAACTTAGATAGCTGGATATGAATAAGGTTTTTTTTATTTATAGTGCAAACTTTAATCAGGTTTCCTGCCATTTTCAAAATGGATGGAACGAAATTCGAAATTTAAACTCTCCGATGGCGGTCCCCTTTGTATGACGTATGAGACCCAGGGGAGTGATCAACTATAGACAAGGAAATTATAAATACGATGTTAAAACCAGAAAAAGGATCGAATTCGTATTTGTATCGAAACGGTAAAGTAAATGCGCTCTTTAAAACACGATATATTATTTACATTCAAGACTTACGAGTAGGCCACATCGGTCTAATTACAGGTGCTGGTTGTATGGTCAAATGATTTTGTAAAGTTCCTTGTACATTTTAAAGCAAATAATGGTACAAAAAAAACAATGCGATTTAAATTCAATGCGCCTGTCATTAATTAATAGCAGTAGCATATGTTTACATAATGCGTAATATAATTTTTAAGGCATTCAATTTAAATTATGATTTCTTTAATAAATAATCAGAATTAAACATTATTTTTATTGCTTAATCGTTTTCGTTTGTGTGAAATATTTAAGTTAAGCAACCCCACTTTCGTTATTCAATTTATAAAATCTTTTATTTTTTTTATTTTGGAAGTGCGAAGTTGTTTTTTTAAATGACTTTTAATGACTTTTAATAAATTGTAATTATATGTCTTCACTGATTTAATTCCAGCAAGATGTGTTTGATTTAAAATGAGTATGTTTTGCATTACTCTATCATGTATTCATTTTATATTGGATGTTGTTTTAATAATATACATGTTAAAATGGCAAACCATAATAGAGTACCTAGAACACATATTAAACATATTAATTTTTACGTCACCTCGGTAATACAACATGCGGACTGCGGAGGGCTAAAACAGGCGGTTATTGTTTGATACAAGTTTTATGCTGTGATCCATCATAGTCTATTATCAAATTATAGCCCTCATCCTTGCGACCCATCCAATTATGTTGCCTTAATTTCAATTATTGCAATTTTCTGTCTGTTTCTCTCGTATTGAACTCATACGAGAAAAAGTCGTGTTTATAGCTCGTAACAATAGAGAAAGAAATAATTGTGCTACGTACCTATATGTCTAGACCATATTTGGACGAATAATCATAAAAATAATTTGATTAATTTTAGAAAAAAGTTTCTAATATAACTTTCCTGTGACAGTTTTTTTACTGTGGCAATATTATAGTGCAGGGTACACACGTGTGGTCCTTCGTTTCCGCAGTGTCAATTTTTAAAGCGATAAACGCAACGCGTGTAGGGCTGCGGTAGCGGGGGTGTCGGTGTCATTGTGTAGCCTTCATGTGACACTAAAGGGATTTTCGAGTGTGCTTTTCAATTTGCCGACGACAATATGGAACAGAACATTCTATCGAGTAAATCGGTTTTTATCGAGCCTTTTCAACAACTGTGATCAATGGATTTTAAATTTTTAGTGTTTACTTTTTACGATTACGATTTACACGTAATTTATCAAATCCATGTTGTCTAATGGACGTATCATGTTATATATATAAAGATATATTCAACTCGAGCGTTATTGCAAATTTACTTCCACATGGAACATAATAATTATTGTTTTAATCATGACCTTAGTATTTAGATGTATTTTTTTTTTAAATATATTTACATCTTGAGTGAAGTGGCTTTTCTATCGGTATATTGTTAAAGTCACAAGACCAAAATTATTTATAATGAAGTGTTAAGTGCAACTTATATGTAATGCCATAGACCATATCTAGCTAAAGTTGATATGTGTATAGTATTTTTTAAAGAGTACCATTAAACTATTTCCTAAACAAATTATTGTTTCTATATTTATGACCAAATTATGTATAAACCTTATATTAGGGGTGGTTACGACATCAACCAGGATCAAAAGGCTATTGGACAATTAGAACTTCACTATTGCGTATATGCGTCGCGCACATACGTGGGAATGCTCTTAGTGTAGTGAAGTATAAGTGCCTCTTTCAAATCACCATTTTCCATGCCTATCGTATCGGATCAATTTAAAGTAATACCAAAATAGCCGTCAAAAACTCTTACTAATTAAAAAAATTAAAAAACATTTCCAAAAAATAAACAACGATTGATTTCTCTGTTCTTAGTCAAATCAAGTCGGTAATAGTGAGACATTTTTTCAATAGTCACTGGAAAACCTCTGCACCGGAAATGAAACTGAACATGGTCGATCGAATCGTTGCCAAGCTGTTAAAAACCTGCTCCCACTTCGCGATCCATTGATCGGGTGATTTTTTTTATCACTCGCGCAAATTTCTGTCAAACTTATCAACTATTTATAAATTAATCGATGTGATATGTATTTAATTTATTTTATATATTATAAATAAAATTTAGTTAGGTAAATATTATAATATGTAAGTTTTTTTACCTTAATGTAGCTTATCATTTTATACCAAACATTTCGCCGATATTTACACTTTTTTTTTAATGGCACAGGTCTTGTGAAACGTGGCGGGAATATAAAGATTTCCAAAATGGCGTCGCACCTGTTTTCTAAATTAAATTTGGTAAATTATTATGATAACATGAATTTCACACTTTTAACAGAAACAATAAAATTTTGTTACGTATGAGTGGATAAAAAATAAATAGGTTAATTATTAACCCATATAGACAACATAATAAAATGTAAAAAAAAGCTTGTGTTCTTTTCTTTAATTTTTTTTATTGTTATTTTAAGTGTGAAATTGAAATTTTCTTAAAGAAATATATTAGGTACATATTTATTAATTTGCATTAAAAACATTCCTTAGGGCAGAACCAGCTCAAAGTTAAATGAGAAATTAGCGAAAAAATTGAAACCGTCGACCGTAAATGAAAAATTAAAAAGTGCCGCCGGAAGCGGTAGTGCGGCCATCTTTCTTCTAAAACGTAATGGCCTTAATTACAAATTGCAAAAAACATACCGCCGCAATAATTATGACTTTAATCGAATTTTAAGATCTTTTTTAAATGAATTATGTTGTTTGTTTTTTATGTACTGTTTACTTTTAATTTATATTTGCGGTATGCCAGAAAAAATCTAAAACTGCTCTTATTGGGATCTTATTTTAATTTATTAATTTAAATTAGAATAAAATAACAAATAATAATATGAGTCTAAATAAATAATTGTAAAATACACGCGAGTCTTATAAATGAGAATTAATATTTATAAAAAGAAAGTTTTAAAATCGATAAATTTAAATATAACGTTTTATTTACTATAACAACATTATATAAAAATAATCCTATACATAAATGCAAGACTAAATATTTATCTCAAATAAATAAAGAGTTATTTCAGTTATTTATATTTAACGATTATGGCAAGGATCAATAATATTACAAAACTGTATAAAGAGACAATTTATACCTACGTCCGTATGCATATTAGTGTTCCTTGCTTATACGCATTAAAACACCAGTATCGGTGAAAACGAGGTTTAAAGCACCTATCAGGTCTGGTGCATTTAGCGGAGCGAGTGCTTCGGTGACATCCGGCCGCAGTCGACCTAGTTGCAACCAGGGCTGCTTGGAAAAACAAAGTTTAAAATATTGCATTTTTAATCTTTAGTGAATAAATAAAGTTTAAACTAAACTTACATTCAAATTTAAGCTAAATAATTTATTTTATTTCATTCATTAATTTAATCATCAATCATGTCTTAAAGAAAGTACGCTTTAACTTTATATACTTTTTAAAAAGATATCTATAGCTGTTTTAGGCGAAGAGTTTTAGCCATAAATAAATAGATTCAACCAACACATCTAACTGCGTCCGGTAATTTTAAAGCTTTGTAAATTGTTAACAGTAATTGATTCTATAATTACCAGACGTGACACTACTATTTTCATCCCTCCCATACAAATATAATGACTAAAATGTACATTTCAAAACGCATCCCTAACGAAAAAACGTCATTATTGTAATGGATGTCACGGGCTGCAACTTCACAAGTACTCTAGAAAACAGGCACCACGTAACTTTAAATCTTGCTGCGCTAAATCCAACTTTAATTCTTTAGCAATAAGAACGTTCAAAATTACATTAAAAGTTTGCAGCGACGATGGCTAGATGGTGCGACATCCGCGAGAGCAACACATTAGCGACATCTTTCGGAGTGAGAAAATTACACAGAAATTATTATGTTGAGTTTCGCGCGCTTTTAGTGACTGACTTTTTAAGAAATACGATTTGTTTTGTTGTCTATAGAAATGTGAAGTGTAGGGTTATTGTTTTTATTTAGGAATTATAGTCTTCTATTATATTTTTAATATGTTAGAACATAGCGATAATAATAAAAAAGGAATAAAAGATGTTACGGGATAAAATATTTTTTATAGTTTGTTACCTTTCCGGTGGTGGGTATAAAGAAACAATATTAGGTTATAAAATTTTTAATGCATAGTAACATAATATTATAAACAACCAATTACTTAATTTACTAGTTACTTATGTTACTTCTTATAATGACTATTATATAAAATTATGCCAGCTAGACTCAGCGTGGGTCACTTGGGATAAAAGGCAAGCTTGAAAATTCAATGTAATTCAATGCAATTCAATATAAGGTTGAAAATTAGGCGCCACTGACGATTAAATTAGTTGATGTGGTTTGAAAGAATACACCGTTCGCCAGACCGGTGTAAACGAAATTTATAATATAATTAAAAGGGGGTACATCACCAAAGTTTCCAGCTACACGTGGATACCGACAACAGCTTAGGGAACAGGCCTGCCGTCCTTGGAGTTGCACCAGCCGCTATCTGGGCACACTCAACCAGGAACCTGGAGCCGTTCCCTCTTAATATTTCCATTCAAGAAGTCCACGCGGTGGGTAAATCCGATTAAAAAAAAAAAACCTCCTGTAATACGAAATATACAGGTTCAATAAGTTAAGCAAATAAGCAAATGATAAATACCTTTAACGAGAGATGTAAGCACGAATTTACCTTCTGGAGGTTCAAAGTCCTGCTTACTCAAATTGACGATCTCAACTCCGGAGAACCATTTCAAAGGGTCACTGGAAACCACAATTTACACATGACTACGACTTTTCGAATTGTAAACCAATGTATTTAATCAAAAACAAGAATAAAGACTTACAATTTTTTACGAGTCGGTAAACATGATATAAAGTTCTGTCAAACTTCAAAACTTCATTGTTAATATAAATTCTGAAAAGATAACTGCTATTAAAGCACTGAATACTAAACAACCACAAATTAAGAAACTCAATCATTAAGACAACTCACCGACATATTCAGTATATCGAATTAGAAGTTTGAATTCGGTGTGAAGCCGATAGTTTCAAAATTCAAAAAGAACGAAATCGAAAGTTCACGAGCCTTTGAAAGGTTAGCGAGTGTGACCAGTATCACTACCAAAACACCCTCAATGAAAAAGGAATTATATCCATAATTAAATCAAGGAAATAATTATGGAATAATTATTAAAATTAAGAAAAGCCAAATATGAGGCAAAGTAAATTTATCATAACTAGACTCCGACACCTACATCGAAGAACTAACCTTTAAACTGGAAGACAGCTAATAAATTAATCTGAAACGATGTGAAATGACCTCTAATCAAATACAACAAACAAATTAGATGATTAAAATCTTATTTTAATAATTGTTTTAATGCACCTTTAAAATAAATGTAATTTATTTTATTAATTAAAATTCAGAAAATGCCAAGTCGAAGCGTTATACTAGCAACACCGACATAAATTAAGTGGGAAATGGGTCAATGGCACGGAATTTAGCGAATTGACACTTTTTTGACGTTTTATATAATTATAAAAAAAAGTTAAAATTATGAAAATAATTTTTAATGTAACAAGTTTATAATATAAAATTAATAATGAAATAAAGAGGTGTATAAGAATAATCACGTAGATAACTACGTGATTATTCTTATATAATTTTTAATAACATGCAAATAATTAAATGCATTTAAAGTAGTATAAGTACTGGTGTGGGACAGTCGTTACATGAACTTGCGGTTCTCCCAGGCTTCGCAATGTTGTTTGTTTGTTTTTGTGCAATGCTGACACTAAAGATACCACAGAATTTCTATATTTACAAGATCAAATTAGAAACTTCTAAAATTGTCAGCGCTTCCTTATGCTATTGTCCATGATAAAGATCACTTGAAAATATACAAAGACCTTCCACTTGAATCACTATTAAAAAAAACAGCATCAAAATCCGTTGCGTAATGTTAAAGATCTAAGCATAGGGGAACACAGTGATAAGCGATTTTTTTTCATACTATGTAATGATAAAATGAAAATATAATGTGTGATTTTGTCTATTTTGAGCGATTTTTCACGTAATTGTTGGCTTTGCGACAAAAACCGTGTACTATTAATTTCACCCTGTGCGGCGTGCGCGCCAAATAAATCACTCATAATTTTTTCACAACTTAAGAAGTGTAACTTTAAAAATAAACAAAACAACTTAAAAAGTAAACAGGGTTAAAGTCCTGTTATCTGCATTTGGTTCACTTGAAAAATATTTACATTATATTTGTTATCAATTCTATTGGAATTTAAAATTATGTTTAAGACCTTGAACCGCAAGGGGGCGTACACAAAATAAAAAAAATAACTAATTTAGGTATGTTGCTATTGAGCTGACAGATTGAATGTAGGTTAAGAGTAAGAAGCTCCTGCATAACCGAAAAGTTTATAGTACTGACTGAAAAATCCAACTTTGATAAATAATTGTACGTAAATGAGTTTGTGATGATCATCAGCGGACATTGGCGCTCCAAAAAATATTAATCATTCTTTACACTGCCGCCACCAACTTAAAACTTTATCACCTGTGTCTGTAGTAACACTGGCTCACTCACTTTCAAACCGGAACACAGCAATACTAAGTGCTGCTGTTTGGCGATAGAATTTCTGATAAAGTGGTACCTACCCAGACTGGCTTGCCCAAAGCTCTTACACCAAGAGATTGCTGTCTGTGATATTTATTTACCATCATTAAAACAAGTAGATGAAGAAACACGGTCTCTTCATTTACGCTAATTTGCATTCTAGAGTTGAATAAAAACATATATGATTAAATATTTATTTATTTAAGTAACGCTCAAGAAACTGCGCAGTGCTGGGTAAGTAATTATTACGTGCATAGAATATAATCATTATATTAGAATGCACAAATAAGGCCAACTTGTAGAAGCAACGGAATTTGCCTGGAACGACTATGGGTTCGATTTCTAGTCTGTGCTAAATTTACTATATATTTATGACATTATATTAAATATAAAATAGTTAAGATTAGGTCATAAACTTATAATAAATAAATAATCAATTTTAAGTATTTATTTTTAAATTCAGTCAAAGATCAGTTATAAATGGTTTTAAATATCACTGAAACATTTTTATTAATTTTATTATATAAAGTTTCGAAACACCTAGTTACCGGAATTTCTATTATGCTACTTGAAAATATCATCATACGAGCGCATTAAATTACGAAACTTAATCAAAATAATAGAAATCAATTATTTCTCATATTTGATTAAAGTAATATACTTATGTTAATGAGAATCATCGTTATATTTAAATATATTACATTTTATAACTGACACTTGGATCTTTTACGTGTATGGAATAATAAGATAAGTAACTATCTCATTATCTAAAAGTTTATTAATATAAACAAATGGACCACACACGAGTAACAACATTAGATTAGATTAGAGTGGATGTCTTTTTGTTATCGATTCCTTTCCTTAATTGACTAATTAAGGAATAATAATATAATTATTTCATAATCATTACCAATACCAAAACATTGAAAATTATAACTAAGGTTACATACAAGCTTATAGCATAGAACTTTTAGCTTGATTATTATTTTTTAGCGAAAGACCTCTGCAATTATTATTACGGGTGCTTAAAAATAAACACATTGTAATATCATATTGCATAAATGTATATGAATAACATTATCTATTTTTCAATTACAAAAATAATCAGAGCCAATTGAAACAAACACCTCATTTTTAATCATTTATTGATAATAATATTCAGCGTGAACAAAACAATAAACTTGTAAATGTGAAGCGTGTACATATTAAATACGAAAGTATTCATGATACACAATTATTTTTTCATTTCTCAGTCTCGTGAACGACTTGGGGCTTGAAGTCCAAATCCAAAACCCTTTTTAAGCTCTCCGCGTACATGTCTAACCTCTGCGTCATATAATAGCAGCGACGGTCTCTAATCTGTCGGTTCATGTTTAAGTCCATTACAGCAATCAAAAGACCATCCTTAGTACGAGAGAGTCCCGGGCATCGTACACCGTCCGGTGCAGTGAAATAGCTGGAACCGTAAAACAGTCCCAAGTCTTTGTGAGCCGGCTTGCCATCAGCAGACGTGAATTCATTGGGGAATTCCTCGTACCCTACTCTGTTAATAGCCGCTGTGAAATAGCAGTTTGTGATTGCAGCGTTTCTAGCTTCTATATTCCACATATACTCACTTCCAGCTTCAGCGGCAATCGTTGCTGACGGGTTGAAAACGATGTCAGCACCGTTCTGTCCAAACATCATCCAGTTCAACACGTGATGACGTCCAAAGCAAATATTAACGCCTATTTTACCATATCTAGTCGCAAAAACAGGATGTCCCGTGTTACCTTCCATATAGTAATTAGATTCGTTGAAGTCCCCGACTCGTGGAATGTGGTTTTTACGGTGCTTGCCGATAACGTTGCCCGTGTCACTAATGACTACGGCAGTATTCCATAGAATGTCTGCGTGATTCTCGTCCCTCTCCAGGATCGATGAGACGATAACCATCGCGTACTTGATAGCGAGTTCGCGGAGAAAACGAGTCGTTGGACCATTTTCGGCGGATTCAGCAAATTCGCACCAAGGCTGCTTCTCCCGTGTACAGAATGCGAATGGCATGTTCCATAACTCTTGGAAACACAGAATGTTGACGCCCTCTTGACCCGCTACGTCAATAATCTTCTTAACTTTAGCAAGAATTGCATTTTTCTGCTCGTTAATTGGACGGTCGGTGGACACGCCGATCGAATGTTGGATGATGCCCACTTTGACAATCCTTGGTGGTCTTGTTGACTCCTTCTTAGCGGGAAATGCGTAAGCCGCGATTTCGAAGTCATTATCTTTAGCAGTAGCAATAGAAGATTCCTTTATTTTTACTTCTTTGTGATCTTTTCGGCCATAATAGATCCTGTTGAACTCATCAAGATCGCGGCCGTTTAGGTTGTTGTTAATTATCGCCTCTAGGCTATGTGTTTCCCCGTCCATTGCAAAAGATTACTGGTCTCTCTCGAGTCAGCGTCAACGACTGATCTTTCTCGATCCTGCCCGCCTTTAAATAGCCCTACCGGTTACACTGCATGAATAAAAGACGACGGTTTCTGTTTGTTTGTGTTAGTTAATAAAGATGAACTTAGACCCTGAGAGATAAGATTCAAACAATGCCGAGTGAAAAAATATTTGGTTTATCTTTGAAAACAAAACTTCGATTTATATACGTAAGAAAATGGTATGATAAGGTCATATGCACCATGCAAAATAACAAAATAAAATCAATTCATTATGCGTATTTAATATAAGAATTTACTGTTTTTTTTTTAGTACTACTGTCTACTGTATATACTTGTATATAAATTGATATGCTATGAGAAAACGAAGTAAAGCTACATATATTTATAAATGTAATTTACTTTTATATAACTTTTTTAATATCAATTATTTATGAAATAGTTTAGATTTATGTTAAATAAAACTTGTGTAAAATGCAACCTTAAAAAATCTCATTAAAATATGCATAAAAAATTAAATGAATTGAAAAAATAAATTTACTTTAAAAAAAAATTCTGTTCCAGCTGCGAGCATTATAACTTGACCTTACTGTATGTGTGTATTAAACACGCTTGTAGTATGAGCGCTTACTTAGCCAATACATCAAGTTTCCATTCCATACTATTAATCTATTTATAGTTAGTAGACACTTAAAAACCAGTGCATACCGATTGAAATTACTTCACATCGACTTACGTAATTATTAACTAACGCTGTGATAAACAAAATGGACAGCTTAGATAATATAATTAAAATTCGTTTAAATAAAGATAAATTAAAGCAGTTTAATAAAATACATTATGGAAGAGAAGATAATTGTGAATTGGAACTTAAGGAGTCCACGAAAGCTGACAGTGCCAAGGGTAATTTTGAAGTCGCGGGATATTCTTTCATAGCAACGAAAGAGGAGCTTAGAAAACCCAACATTTTGAGGTTAGGTTTAATACAACATTCAATTGTTTTACCGACTGATAAGCCGATAAGCGAACAAAGACAAGCTATTTTCAACAAAATCGAGAGAATAATAACAGTAGCAGCATCCGAAGATGTTCGCATTATATGTTTACAAGAAACGTGGACGATGCCTTTTTTTCTATGCACAGGGGAAAAAGAAAAGTGGGAGGAATTTGCAGAATCAGCTATTGACGGACCAAGTACGACATTCCTCAGTAAATTAGCAAAACGATATGAAATGGTAATCATATCTCCAATACTTGAACGAGATGAAGACGGCAAATGGTGGAATACTGCTGTTGTGATTGATGAAAAAGGTGATTACATGGGCAAACATCGTAAAAATCACTTGCCTAGTGTTGGTAGCTTTAGTGAAACATCATATTATGCACCTGGTAACCTAGGTCATCCGGTATTCGATACGAAATATGGAAAAATCGCCGTAAATATCTGTTATGGACGCCACCATGCCTTGAATTGGTTAATGTTTGGGCTCAACGGAGCACAAATTGTTTTCAATCCTGCGGCTACAATCGCTGAATTTGGAGAAACGTTTTGGGGGATTGAAGCTCGTACGGCCGCTATCGCTAATCACTACTTTACTTGCAGTATCAACAGAGTTGGTACGGAAGAGTTTTTTATAAATAAAGATAAAAAAGTTAGAACTTATTACGGATCCAGTTATGTTACTGCTCCTAATGGGTGTAGAACACCAGGTCTTTCTAAAGATAAAGATGGTCTTCTTATCGTTGAACTAGATCTGAATTTGTGTCGACAAGTCAAGGATCAATGGGGTTTCAACATGACTTCTCGTTTAGATGTATATGCAAAATCTATTGATAAAAATAATTCAAAATAAATTTGTGTTCATAATGATAATTTTTAAGTAGCTGTAACGTTCACTTTAAATGCGATTAAATTACTATTTACAATTAGAGATGTTTTTTGTTTCTTACTACAACTAATAGCTTATAAGCCTTGACAAGCATAATGACGTAGACTTACTCATGACTATTATATAATGGTTATTTCTTTTAAATCTTTCACTCTACATTATATTAAAATACTTCTTGTTTTATTTAATGTACATTGAATGAAATGCGCATTAAATTTTTATAATCGATAATTTTTTTTAATCTATATTTATAAACTTTTTGTTTTCTATAATCTGTGAAGTATTCAATGATATGTCATTTTTCATTTCCGAAAACTACAAATTGTTTTTTCATTAAGAGTTAAACACGAATGGGTTATTGAGTTTTAAAAGAAAGATATAATAAAAGTAAGGATGGTGAGTAAATAATATTAACCTTTCTATTTATGAATTACTTATTGTTTTTTTATTCAATTATTTATGCCGGCTGCAGTAGCGTCACAAACGTTACTAAGCTTATTTTGACTTAGTAAATTAATGAATAGACAGATGTTTATTAATTTCTTCCTTATTAATTTTCAATGTTAATGCTTGGTGTTACTATTATACTAAGTTAATCGATTATATCTTTGTTCCAGTCAATTTTGGCTTACAATGGAGGTGCGGTGGTCGCTATGAAAGGCAAAGACTGCGTGGCCATCGCTACGGATAAGCGCTATGGTATCCAAGCTCAAACAGTATCAACAAATTTCCCGAAAGTTTATCAAATTGGACCCTCACTCTTCGTCGGTCTCCCTGGCTTAGCCACAGACACTCAGACTGTGTACCAGAGGCTTAAATTTCGGTGAGACTGCGACCAACTACTAATTATTATTTACATTAATTATATTACAACGCTCCTCAAATATTTTATGAATATAAGCAATTTAACGAGTCACTCACACTCTCAAGAAAAAAAAATTAGGTTAAAAAATATACAATAAATATATAAAATATACAATCTATACACATTAAGTAAAACACAATGCATACAAAAAGTTTTATTAGTATACGATCCATCATCTAGCATTTATTAACATTTGGTAATATTTAAATTTATAGTTTTCCATTGAAATAATTTAATATTTACTGATGTCTTTTTGTTGCCAGAATGAACTTGTATGAGCTGAAAGAAAACAGAATAATGAGGCCCAAGACATTCTCAGCTATGCTCTCCAATTTGTTATATGAAAGACGTTTCGGCCCCTACTTCATTGAGCCAGTGATTGCTGGCTTGGACCCGATAGACAATAAACCTTATGTCTGCAACATGGATCTGGTAAGAAATAATACATACTGACTTTGTGTTGTTTGGTCACACACTTTGAGTTTGTATTGTACTGATACCAAATAATAACTCTTGATACTTTTTTCAGATCGGTTGTCCCAATGAGCCTGAAGATTTTGTTGTATCAGGTACTTGTACCGACCAATTGTACGGCATGTGTGAAGCACTGTGGGAACCTGACCTAAAGCCCGATGAACTGTTTGAAACAATTTCACAGGTAAAATTAATTAAATGCTTATTATTTAAACATAAAATCAGATTAACACGAAAGAACATTGTTGGCAAGGTCTATGATAGTTGTATATTTGTTATGAAGCAAAGGATTAACAATGATAGGCCCATCCATAGTACCGAAACTGAATGAGTAGTTTGCATTTAACTACTGTCCACCACACTCTAAAATGACTCACCTATGACTATAATACTAGTCATGTTGACCCTTTTCATCATGAATTACTATACTGCCGCCATGTATTACTTATAATAAAATTGTATTGTGAAATTTTTTTTATTTAAGTGAACATTATTCCTCTTAATAAGAGTTATATCAACAGCTAAAACATTAAGATTTGTTATTTTTTCAGGCCTTAGTAAATGCGGCGGATCGTGATGCCATCTCTGGTTGGGGCGCTGTGGTTTACATCATTGAGAAAGACAAGATCACTGAGAAGCATGTCAAAACAAGAATGGATTAGGTTACTGTAAAATACAACTTTATAAATAAATTTTAAAAATATTCCCTTTTTTCATTTCATACCTTGGCATTAATTAATGAAAATGAGGGTAACAAATTAAACCAAAAAACAGATTATGTAGGTAGCTAAATTTTTTATGTGAAAATGTATCATACTTTTATCTTTCATCACAACACTAATATTCCAATGCAGACATCCCAATATTTTTGAAAATTAACAGTCCCAGTTATATTTATCTATCACATAAATCAATTATGACTTAACTGTTGGAATTGCCTGTCAGTTAACTATATTGCACAAATTCCTTTCAGAAGTTTCTTTAATGCCTTAATTGCAATGAATTTCCGTCAAATCTTGATAATAATGTCAATGTTTAAATTTAAAAAATACATCTTATTGTATTTTTCAATGGCATTACAAATTTTATATTCAGAAAAAAATACATGCTATAATCGGGAGAAGTAAAATAAAACACGCTCATTGCAGAAACTTTATAAACCGAATAATTAAAAAATTAAAGTTTAATTTTTTTTTCATACACATTGTCTTTACAAGAGTAGGAATTAGACTAGAGAATTATAACATTTCAATTATGTCGCTTACATGCCGATTATTAGCGAAGCATCTGTATTATCCGTAATAAATATATGCCAAGTAGGCTGTAGCTCCCTCACCGTTAACAAAATATAACCTATTGTAACATTACAATTAATTATCGACCTAAACAATGGCAACACATATGACATATTGAATCATTTCATGACTAACACATTGTTCAGGAATCAATGTCGACACATTAAAAATTACAAACCGTTTAAAGTGTGAAACTAATGCTCGCAAATACCAAAAACATCACTTATATTTTTAATTTTACATTATTTGTGTGTTAAATGTGCATAATTTGAACAAGATTATAATGACTGATCGTCTTATTTAGATTAAAATTAAATTCTAATTTAAACAATATCTATCACAAAAATTATCTTTGACAGAGTTTAAAACCAATGTATAGGGCTTAATTAACCTTTGAAACGGAATACTGTTTTTTTTTTATAAATATTTATTAATAAACATACAATGGGTCACAACAAAACGATCGAAAAAGTCTAGAACACATCGTTTTTAGAATTTTCATGGTTACATCCTTAACCGTCCCACAGATTACGATTCAATATTAACACCGCGTTACATATTGACAGTTTCACAGAACAACATCACAAAGATCTCAGTAACAATCCAAGTCTTAATTCTTTATAGAATAATAAATAACAAAATCTTACAATATACTTTAACACTACGCTAGACAGATACTAAGCAAATTATTTAGACATTGGCAAAAACAACGATTACATAGCGTTCCCGCGACAATCGGGCCGGATATAACACAGGATACATCACAGCGCCCAGTCGTAACAGCCATTAATCGTATATCAAACTTTACACCGAATTCAGCGTTTAACATTAATTCATTTTAACTCTCAAAACTTTATATCAATGATATTTAACAATAATATTCATTACATACTAATCTACCATAGCTGAACATTATAAAAGCTAGTAACGAGTTATGAAAATTATTGCAATGTGTGCTTGTAGATTTAAAATATCAGTTCAAGACTTTTAAAGAGATCAGAATCAAGACTAACAGCTTTTTTATACAGTTTCAATGAGAGTAATTGTAACGCTTTATGCCATTCCATTTTTGAATAATAATACACTGATATTTAGAACCAACTAAGTACATAGTCTTACATATTTTAGAATATTTTTAATTTTTTTTTAATAGAATTCATTTTTTTATATGGCAATGGCACTTGTTAATTTAAAAAAAAAAGCTGTTACTCAAGTAATCATCAAAGCTAATTGAGTTTTATTAAAATTGAGTTATTTATTTATTAAAAAAAATATATATGTGCATTAGCACAGAAGCTATTGAATACAATTCAAAATTGACAATGATTATAAAATTCGTTTTCGTCTGAATCGAATATGTAAAACAAAAAAATACAAAAAGAAAAATGTAATTTCGTATTTGTAAAATATTAATAATGAAAGCTGGACAAGGTATTTGAAGTTTTATTATGTTCTATTAATAGTTAGCAAACAGCTTTTCATTCAAATTCGGAACGATTTGAGTATGTACTCAATCAGAAGCTTTAAAGCTTTTTAAATGACAGTTGTGCACCGACCATCCAATGTTGGGAGATATCTTTGCCTCTTTTAGTGCTCAATCAATTTTAAAAATATGATCATACACCCTGTCACATCCGCATTTATTTAATATAAAGCATAATAAATAAACACTAAAATATATTATCGTTTCATCTCATTTCACCAATGTATTTTAATTTTCAATTTGGAATGACCATTTACAATTTTTTGTTTACAAAATATATCAATATGGATAACGACTATTTATTAATAAGTATTTGTAACAAATAATTTCCATGTAATTTTAACATTGGCACGTAAAAATATTACAAAACGGGGCAAATTGTACGAACAAAAATTCACATCGATTGGAAACCTTCAATTGTTCAATCAAAATTAAAATGAAATAAACTAAAATATATTGAAACATTTGTATATACCTATGTATATTATAATTAATAATATAATAAAGAAACTATAATACATGTTCAGAACAAAGTAATAAATAAACCATTACCATCACATAACGGTGTGCACTAAAAGAGGCATTGTCATTAGTTTTAATTGCCTTCGATGGCTTTGGCCACAAACTCAATGAATCGCTTCCCGTACTGCTCCGGGTCGCAGGTTGAAATTCCGTCAACATTGCTCCCGTATTTCACTGTCTTCGCTGCTTTAGCTGCCTGTAAACATAAAAATTACATTCATTAAATCTTCATTACATAGTAAAAACAAAGTCGCTTACTGCTGTCTATGTCCCTGTATGTGCTTAGATCTTTAAAATTACACAAAGGATTTTGGTGCCGTATTTTTAAGAGGCAGATTGATTCAAGAAAGTTTTGGTATATAATACATAGACAATATAGTAAAGAAACACTGATCATTTTAGAATTTTCTAATGTGATGTCATAAATAAACAAATTCTGTCGAATATTTAGTATCAGAATTGCACCCGTGTAAATCTTGGGTGGGTTGCTAGTGATTAATGAAAAATATCTCCACTCCATTGTGCTTTAAATACCATTTATGCTCAAGTGTATGAATTCGCTCATATACTATGTTTAGCAATTTAAGAGACTATGGATAGACCAAACGAATGGGTATTTTATCTCACATCGTTTTGAAGGCGACTTTTATATTCTATTGGAAATATATGATTAAGAAAAGTAGTCTCACCTGTTTCTTGACTCCGTAGTGCGTCAGAACATCGATTAAAGCAACGAAATATATCTCTTTCTTTGGTGCACCTGTAAATAATAAGGAATATATAAGAACTTATATTAATGATACTTGCTTTGATATAAACAAAAATATATTCAGATTTATTTTACAAATTATAAGAATCATTTTCACATTAGATTTATCATAATTATACTCAAACAAGTTAAGATTTTTACATAGTCGTTAGTATAGAATTGGTTTAATTTATTTATAAGCAATCTAAAAAATAAATTCACCGCCCCAAAATTTATCGTATCTGAATCTCTGAACTAAATTTTTGAGACATACATTTTCTGATAACAATTTGTATTTTTCTTCTTTATTCTCACTTTGTGGCCATTTTAATAAACAACTTGTACAATTGACTATAAAACTTCATTTGGTTCATATCGTAGGATTATCTGACATAATCACTTATATCGACCAATGGGATGCGAATAATTTGTTCCCTTACAAATACGAGTTCGACTATATAGATTTAAATAAACATTGTACACTTACCATCATGGCTGGGGATAGCGTAGATGTCCAGTTCTGGTATGATACCTTCATAACGTAACGAGGACTGACGGCCCAGTCCTCGAGGACTATCGGGAGGAGTATTGTAGCCCCATCTGTATATTTACCATAGTTAATTGACAAACACATGCACATATACAAAACACATACATATCAAGTTCGATAAGTAGGTAGGACTGTATGAATGAATGAATGAATGAATGAATGAATGAAAGAATGAATGAATGAATGAATGAGCGAATGAATGAATTAATGAATGAATGTATGAATGAATGAATGAATGAATGAAACATATCGAGACAAGTGTGGGTGACCTGTCGCCGTGGTGGCGGTTGTCGGTGTCGGTGTCGGTGTCGGTGTCGTCGCTGTCGGGCTCGGCCTCTCGCTGGCGCGCCGCCTCCGCCTCGGCCTCGCCGCGCCCGCACTCGTGCACGCCCAGCAGCAGCGAGTAGTCCATCAGGTGCAGCTTCGTTAGGAACTGATTGGAAGACATACTATGATCAGTATTATCAGCAAACGGTACATTTTGTAATGTCGACTATACTCAACAACAATAGCCTCTAAATTCCCACTGCTGGGCTAAAGGCCTCCTCTCCCTTTGAGGAGAAGGTTTTGGAACATATTCCACCACGCTGTTCCAATGCGGGTTGGTGGAATACACATGTGGAAGAATGTCTATGAAATTTGTCACATGCAGGTTTCCTCACGATGTTTTCCTTCACCGCTGAGCACGAGATGAATTATAAAGACAAATTAAGCACATGAATCAGCGGTGCTTGCCTGGGCTTGAACCCGCAATCATCGGTTAAGATGCACGCGTTCTAACCACTGGGCCATCTCGACTATACTCATGACTGACTAATTTTTACTCTGACCATGTTCACGATTGTATACTCATAAAGTGATTGGAATAGACTCCAATCACTAGATGTCAAAAGACTAGATGAAGAATTGACGCGGTATCATTAATCTATAGCTCGAATAATCTATGATATTCTCTATGGATTTGCGAAAAAATTTGGACATCGACCAAACTTTTATAAGAAATTTGGAGGTAAAATGAAAGTGGATTAGTATTGTAATGCAAATAATGGCATATTTATCAAGAACTTAGTAGTGCACAATTTAGCCGAGATAGTAGAAAACTTAATATGAATCTTTATTCTGAGAGTAATTGTATAATTACTTTTATTATAAGTATTTATAGTGTTGTATTTTTACGTCTGCCTGTAAATACGAAGGTATAGTACGACACCACTTAGATGTCGCATCCGCAAAATTCGTAAAACCGATCACATCCGAATTGAGTACGCTATCCCAAATTATCAATATTTATTTCTCATGCGAATATGATCTTTACACAAACTTATAATATCATATGACCTTATATATTCATCAATTTGACGCATCGATTAACATGCACTTGCTTTCTTTGACGCGAGAATCTATAGCGACGAATAGCGCGATAGGGAGCTATATCTATTGGTCGTGTAAATCGGCAGTAATCGGTTTTATTTTCAATCCATTGCATTATCCGATGCTACATCTAATCTGTGTCGTATATCTGATGACTATAGTTGTTTGTTTTATTTTACTAACAATTATTATTATTTTTAATCTGTGCCTTTGTCGCAATGTTAGCCATATCTACGAGCACCCACCTCCTATCAATTATTATTATTTTTAATCTGTGCCTGTTGTAATGTTAGTCATATCTACGAGCAGCCCACCTCCTATCAATTATTATTATTTTTAATCTGTGCCTTTGTTGCAATGTTAGCTATGTTAGCTATATCTACCTCTACGTCGGCGGTGAGCGTTTCGAGAAGCTTCTCCTTGGCGGCGTCGCCGATGTCGACGCGCACGCCCTGCTTGATGAAGTCGTTGTCCTTGAGGGTCGGCAGCTCCTTCTCCAGCTCCTTCTCGGACGCCTCGCGGTCCACCGTTGATCCCTTCAAGTCGTACTTCCTGCAATTGCGTTCGTATTAATATATATGAAGTATTTGAAGTCACTTCGGTGTATCAATCGAACTGTTTATTTTTGTTTAATTAGCTACATTTCTTTAATTTTGGTCAATGTTTGCAAGCTTAATAAGGTGAAATTTCTCTTATCCTTTGGGATTATTAGTTTACGCAATTAATAATAATTTAAGTTGTAAAACAATTATCTTAAAGTAAGTCATTACTTCAGATGTAATCTAATCTATGTCAAATATACAAAAAATTATAAAATATTCAGGCACTTATTAAAACATGAATTCACAAGACTTCAACACAAATCTACGAGTTCGAAATATATAAATATATATAAACTACAAGTTCGAAATATATTTAAAAATCATTTAATACATGCATATGATGATCAATTTTAATCATTAAATTAGTCTATGAGCAAGTCGGAAGTGGTGATGGTGGTGGTGGCGGTACTCACTTATGAATATTAAGGTGGTTGGAGAATACGTTCCTCGTGGCGACGAGGTAATGCTCAATGCCGTCCACCGTCAGCCGGTACATGCCGAGGTACTGCGGTAGGAGAGTCTTTCCGTGCCTTTCGACTATATACTGAAAATATACAATTTCGGGTTCAAGTATTACGTAACGCAATTTTTGAAGATTTTTCATCCTCTTTCCCCCCTTTGTAACGTACCTTTTCTGTATATATTTAAAAAAAACAACAATGTTACGTAACGTGTTGTAAGAAAGACCCCCAAAAAAACGCAATTTTTGAATATTTTTGATAATACCTCCCGCCCCTGTAACGCATCGTAACGTTTTACAAGACACCTCCCCCCAAATTGTAAATTAAGCTAAAGTACGTTAGTTTCGAGTTTAAGATTGATAGCACACCTTGGGAATGAATCGAGTGCATCCTGGCTATTTCTATTCATATTCAGTATGTATTTAATTAATTTGACAAAAGAAAAAAAGACCCGCTGAGTTTCTTTCGCCGGTTCTTCTCAGGTCAGGGTGTTTCTTTTCCGAACCGGTGGTACTGTTTAATTTGACCATCAATAAGTTAGTGTAATGCTTCTATATTGAATAAAGGAATTTGAGTTTGAGTTTAACTCTCAAAATCTTTTCTACCGTGGTATACCAAAAATGCCGTTAGCTGACATCTAATCGATTTCCAACTACTAACTTTTCATCGAATATCAATAAGAAAAATAATATCTTTCGTTATATATTTGCCATTTTTTGATATCTTGATTATTTTGTAAAAAATTGTCTTATTATCGACAAATTACATAATACTGTTTACGTTTTTACCGCGTTTTTTGCTCATAGCTCATAATTAAGTTTAGGTAGGTAACGGCATTATAGATAGGTATACCTTTAGATTATATTATTACAGATTATATTTGTGGTCAAGCTATGAGATATACTTACTAATACACACTTTTATATCAAATTCCTAAAACGACGGAATATTTGAAAATCCCAAAAAGTCATTAATAGCCCTAACACGATATTATACGAATTTATTTAGCTGCTAAGTTAGTCGTTAATCCTAAACGCTAATAGCTAAATCAATCGAGCGAGGTAGATAATGGATGTGATAATATCACAAGTAATTATACGTTTTTAAACAACTAAGATACCTTTAGGAATTGGTAATAAAACATATTAATACAAATTTACGATTAAATTACTAAGCCGATTTTGATTGAATTTGGTATGAAGTTAACTCAAATTTCAAAGGACATAGCTACATTTTTGTACCTGAGGACCAATCAATAAGACGAATCAACTTTACAGGCAGTAGTTGAATTAACTAGTTACATTAAAAGTATTGGCCTTATAGTAACAGCATGTAAACTTCCCACTGCTGGGCTAATGCCTCCTCACCCTTTGAGGAGAAGTTTAGGAGCAAATCTCACCACGCTGCTCCAATGAGAGTTGGTGGATTCACATGTGGCAGAATTCCTTTACCGCCAAACTCAAATTAATTATAAACACATGAAAATTCAGTGGTGCTTGTCTGGGTTTGAACCCGCAATCATCGATTAAGATGTACGAGCTGTTACCACTGGACCATCTCTGCCCTTCGTCGTCTTGATTGCCCTTATCGAAGGTCAAACAAAACGAAATATTTGTTAAGTTTTATATTAAATAAAACGTTTCGGAGGAAAGTGTTTTATGCATTATCATATCAAAATGTAAATTTCTCCGAAAATCGTAGGCATGTGTCATGAGATTAGATAGAAGATATCGCTATCACATGTAACAGAATACTTATCAAGTATTTGCATTTAGATTCTGCATATATTAGATCATCGCATACAATAGTTTTAGGAGATACCGAATACGAGAATATGAATTCAATTTGAGATACTACACATTTACATAAGAAAGACGAAATTTGTATGTCTGTAATTTTTTCTATGTGTGTGTGCGTGATTAGTGTTGCCAGGTCTCCATCTTTTGCGGTTTAGCTATAATTTCGTAATCGGTTAAATATTAACAGTTACATGTGTCTTGCAATATACACGTTGATATAGAATCTGTAGACCAAGAATCCGATTTAAGGAATCAGGAACAAACCTAACTACGCTAATAGAGATTAAACAAAGAAAAAAATAACAAAAACATCAATGGCAACATAAATAATTTAGTATTATTATGTTTAAGCATAATTTGTTTTCTTAAATAATTTTTTTGAAACCACAATAAAATATTTTAAAACCAGACTGAAAGAAATTGTTTAAATAAGTATGAAATAATTAGTTACTAGAGCCCTTTGTTGCCTCTGGGCCTTCAGATCTCTCAATCCGACCCCGAGTAGAGCTCTATTATAATCCCACTGAAAACATAATTCTGACGCAGCCAAAGGTCAAATACTTAAAATTAAAATTTCATATTTATAGCCAAGACCGCAAGTAACCTGAAAAGTGAAAGAAACTAAACAGGGCATCAAATTTTGTAATACGTGTTTTCATTTTTTCAATTTGCAATTTGGAACGAAATTATAATATATCAATATAAAATCTCTAATCGGCAACTATGGCGACGTATACAGATTTCATACACTGAGATTACTTGCAGTAATCAGGTAAGGATTGTGTTACAGATAATGTAATCAGTTTTATTTACATGTCATGTACAGTGTCATAAAAAACAAAACAAAAAGAAAGATTAAAAACGATTATAGTTATATCGAAAATTAAACAAATTTTAAAGACATGGCCTAAGAGCTGTGTATTGAATACAATCATAGATCATGTGAATCTAATAAGAAAATAAGATAAGTTTAGAGTGAAATGTATGCCATATACTTATATATCGTTTAAAGCAAAGTGTTACACAGTGTGATCGAATAAACTCAAACTCGAGCATATAGGCCACCTGATGGTAGGTGGTCACCATCGCCCATAGACAATGACGCTGTAAGAAATATTAACTATTCCTTAAATCGTCAATGTGCCACCAACCTTGGGAACTAAGATGTTATGTCCCTTGTGCCTGTAGTTACACTGGCTCACTCACCCTTCAGACCGGAACACAACAATAGTGTTGCGTTCCTGTTATTTGGCGGTAGAATAACTGATGAGTGGGAGGTACCTACCCAGACGGACTTGCTCAAAGCCCTACCACCAAGTAAGTAACTAAAATGATTTAGCGACTCCATTTACCGACTTTAGAATTAATGGTAAAGTATTCTAAATATAGAAAAGCGAAATACAACTTACTGATTAATCACAAAGTCTCAGAAACTATGATAACACATACAAACTCAAAATTGGCAGGTAGGTTCCTTATAGGGTGTAAATATGCGCTGAGAAACGATTTTACGAAACTCTACCCCTAAGGGAGTCAAACGGTTGGTTTGTTTTATAAATATTCGCACGGGTAAAGCCACAGGAACAGATATTATTAAATAAATCAAGGTAAGTAATTTCTTATTAGGTACAAATATTGTCTATAAATAAACTCACAGGATGATAGTGTTTGAGGAAGGAATGCATCCTCTCCACCTCCTCGGACGTGAGAGTCTTGAGGATGAAGAGTCTGTCGTAACTCTGGTAGAACTTCGCCCCGGACTTTCCCGACGAGTCGTCCGGAATCGGTTGAGATCTGGTGACAATTCCATGGAGAATTTAAATCTTCCAGCGATGAGAAACAACACTCGCCTCGCTGAGTGCTTCAACGACTACGTCATAATCGTAGAACAATGTTGAGTTCATAACTTTGTTACTTTATTGTACACAATGAAGTTATTTTAAATTTAGAATAAAGGCTTTTGTACAATAAGAACGGACTGTTGGAAAATAAAAACAAATACATGTACGTATATATTTGTTCTACGACCATTAAAGTTTATATTTACATCGAGCTATGAATGATTACAGACACTTTTGGTAAAACAAAGGCAAAGTTTAACTTATATTTTTACTAAACATATACAACATAATTAAATAGTATTTTTAATTAATTTTTTTTTTTGTAATAATGTATGTTTTATTGACCAAAAAGACACTAATTTTTAAGAGGTAAAAATAGATAGGCCAATGAAACTGTTTTCAAGATATCGAATTTACGTACAAAATATTTAAAAATAGGGAATTTCATCAAACACAAATAAAATACCATTAGAGATCTATTGCTAGGAAATCTCACACAAAAAATTAGATACATCATACAATCCAAAAACGTAACACTTTCTTATGTTCTTTAAGAATATTAAAGGGTATTACAGGGATGTTCAAAAGAAACGTCAAATAAATCAGACTTTTTTGGTTTTTTTATCTAAATCTTTTTTTTTAATTATATACCATAGACCCCAACCCGAATCGTCATCGCCACCAATATTAGTTAATCTGTGCTGTTCTGATATGTGCATGAAGTTACTGATACTTGCATCTTGTACATAAAATAATACCGTATTTTCAAACTTTTTTTTCATGTGTCGTTAATTGTGCCTAAATGCTTACCTTCATATGCATCTCTGTAAAGTGCGATCATGAATAAAAACTGCCAAACGCTGCCATCGTGTAAATAAATATATAAATACATAATATTAACATTCGGCCATGATTTTGCTTTACAAAGGTTTTAGAAACGGGAAAATTTCAAGGGAAAAGGGAGTAGTAAGGACATTTAAAACACAAAAAAAAACCAAAGGGATTTTGCAAAACTGAATTTCACAATTTCAAAACACACTTCATGATCTTTGGAATTGTATATTTATGGGTGCTCTTTGTTAAGGAAGATGACGATACACAGCGACAGCCGACAGCGTGTGTCCGTGATATGCGAATGAATGCCGTGTCAGTTTGAAGGCACACTAAAATATTGTTATTTAAAAAAAAAAAAAATCATACAGCGCTTAGTGAAACTCCGCTGACCTCAGACGTTTAATCGTCAAACCGCGCTTGACGAATTCACTCGCATCGTGGAATATCCCCTCTTGGTGGGCATCGGCTTTCAAATCGCCGACACCGGACGGCGCTGTAGCCGACCGCCTCAGCTTACTGTTAAGCCTCTTCGTCCTCCTCGAGCAGAGGTAGTTATCTGGCTTTCTAAACCTAGGGACAGGATGGGTGGTAGGAACGGGGATACCAGTCCGAATAATATGGGAGTAGAAATAAATATACATAAATATATCGCAATTACATTGTACGATAGCTCGTTAGCGCTTCACACGTGCGCAGCAGTGTACGATTAGTCTCTATTTATTATCGCGTAGTTCCTTACCTTGTCAGTGACTCCTTGTAGTCTAAGTCGTCAATACCGAACCTTTCCCTGAGGTTCCTGAAGACGAGGGGGCAGTATTCTTTCACCTTAAAATGGGATGGCATGTTTTCTCTGTAACATAAAAACTCTTTTGTTAGTATTAATTACAATCTAAGCCAGAGATTTTTGCTTTAAAACATTAAAAAAAAAATTGAATTTAGATGATTTATATTTTTTGTAATTAACCGGGACAAGATTTTAAAAATCGAATTTGTACCCAACGTATCTTTACGAATGTTTAGAAAACTTATCATCCCTTACAAGGAAATTTAAAACTTCCAGCTCGTTTTCGGAGTTGCACGTTTTTTTTTTCATTCATTAAACACGCAACCTACGCCGCAGACGGATACGTTACACACGCAAGTCGAAAAATAATGTCGCAATGTATCGTATCCCTACGCTGCTATTGGTCAGCGGCATTGGACATTCAGTAATCAGTTAAGTACGGACTACTTAGGACCGTAGTTACTGGAATAAATTTGGTTTAAAAATCGATTTCGTTGTAAAAAAAAAAATAAGTAATGGGTTACTCGTAATAAATATTCATAAAGGTAACATTACTGTAACACAATATACGGCGATTGAAGCGTGGAACGTATGTTATCAACGATAAACTACTGGTATCTATGAATAAGAAATAAACCTTGCTTAATCTAGTTATTAATGCTGTATATACCTAGTATATAAACAAAGATTATTCTTTAATTAGCTATTATTCGTTTTTTCATATCAATGTATACCTTTTAAAACGTAAATATATTTTGTAACTCCTTTCAATTAACAAGTACATCGCTAAAGCTGACATACAAATTATATTGTCAATAAAAATTTAGTTTTAAATTTATGTACTGTACACAATTTATGTATTTTTACATATTAGTCAAATACTTAAAAGTCCAATTATATTATGCTACGGCTCCATCTACGCGTGTACGCTTATATTATCGCGTTGATATAATTACTAAGCAGATGTATGTAACTTCTAAGGCTTTCGTATTTGATTTAGTTTAACTCATAATAGCTAGGCGGACGTAATCGACCTTTTGATGGTTACTGGTTAGTGTGGTCATAGTGCTGTAAGAAATCTTTACTCATTTTCTCGCGCTACCATCTTTGGGAATCATCTTAAAATATGACGCTTGTACCTGAATTATACTGGATCATCAACCGAAACAGAAAAGTACTAGAAAGAGAAGCTTAACGATATGTACTCATTCACACCTAGTACTACCAGTACTATTACTGTACTACCTATCTAGTCGCGCTTGCACAAACCCCCAACACCAACAACATTCATTCTTTTCTAGCCAACTACGCAGAACATATGACAGTGGACAAGCGTGTAATCCAATGCTTTCCAAACCAATCTCTAGGCTGCTACCGAAAACTTTCTTTACTAAAGACTTTAATAATAGTATCAAATACGATAACTCGACTGGCGGGCCTCTACGGATAACATTTTTAATGCCTTAAATTACGTTTTAATCTTATTCTGATTGCATTATACACAGTTATCTCATGAATATACAAACAACTCTTGACCGAATACAAGCGGTTTCAGAGGTACTCTGAACGGCGTTTGATCTATTCGTTAACAGAAAAGCAATAGCTCGTGAAAGTGCCTTTCCGAAAAACAAATTGTAAGTTTAACTCAGTTTGAGAAACCACTGTGTGCCGATTGTCACTTTTATAAATTAATCTGAAAACTACATACATCTACGAGCTTCAACCAGATTAAAAAAATTTTAGTACGCGATATTTTACATCATCTTTAATTGATGAAACTCACATTAAAAAGAAAAAAAAAAAAACATAAAAATATTAATACAGTTTCTATACTTTTGCGTTTCAGCGCACTGACATGATATCTAAGTTAATTTTTTTATATAACATAAGTCCTATATTTATATAAATAGTTTTCGAAGAGACCCGTTTTTATTTACTTAGCCTTCTATTTGCCTTTTTGCCTCGTCCCCGACATGCAGTCATCAAGACATGCCAATACCCAGGATGCCTAGTCCGACCTATACATCGGAATACCCACAAAAAAGAAACAGCGTAACCGTCTCCGTCTTTTCGCAGGGCGTCACTAGCTCAGTTTCGCGTGCTACCGTGACGAACCTTTATCCACCAAGCTAAACTACAATTATCATTAATTTTATCACCGATTAAAAATAAGGCAATCATAAAAAGGAATAAGCGACTAAAGATGGCGCAATAGATATACACGACTGATTCGAAACTATTATTTTACTGGGAACTTCAGAAACAGTGCATTAAAATATTAACATAGATGCAGCAGTAGCATAATGTAATTAGTCATTGATGAATTTTATGTCATAATGTCAATATCTTGTGGTTAATATGTAATATGATCTCTCTCTATTTAAAATTATTAATATTTGTAGCAACTAATATTACATTTACTTAATAAGATATATCAATGTATAATTATTGCACCAGTATTTATTTTATGCATACAATAAATTATACAATAAAATGTATTGTTTATTATAATTAAAATTTAATGACTTATAAAAGGAAATAATACATAACTTTATAAATAGCTAACAGATATAAAATATATTTATAGCCCTCAAATTACATTTGATTTATTACTTTTTAATTGATTTTGTTATTGTTGATGCACATTGTTTGATTTTGTAATAATAGCTACCCAACACAACTTATAGGTAATGTGGTTCTTTATGCAACTCTTAGAAAAACCTTCAAGAAATTAAAAAAGAATTACTACATACATATATATGGGTAAATATAAAGATACTAGCGACCAGCTGTGTCTTCTCACATATGCAATGCTGATACTAAATATACTACATAATTTTTCTTATTTCTATACTATATTGTCCATGTATTATCTACCAAAACCTTCCTCTCGAATTAATCTATTCATTAAAAAAACCACATCAAAATTTGTTGCATAATTTTAAAGGTACAGGTAGCAGTAAGCAACTTTGTTTTATAATATGAAATAATAACCCTTTCTTTAATAACTCTGCTAATATTGAAACATACAGAAGGGAAGCCTTTGTTTTATAATATTGATGTTAATATAATGGTTTTTGAGTGTCAATATTTTGAATATAGGAATCAAGCATGAAGGAAAAGGTTACAGTTAGTTTTGACTATAAAACCATTTGTATTCTGCAAGTATTATTTCAATTTAAGTAACAGGCTGTACATGTCGCACTACTGGAGTGAGGGGTTCTCTTCGTTTGAAGAGGTTCGGAGATAACTCTACCACACTGCTCCAATAAGTAAACATCTAGAAGATTGATATTCAATCCATACCTATTTCCTCACACTATTTTCATTTAACATCAAGAATCTCAGCACTTATATTATTTAATCAAGCAATATTTTCTGAGCTTTATATGCCTATATCTTACTTGTTAAACAAGTGGTTGTCCACTTTGAGCTTCGAGTAAGCTCTGAAGTCATCGGGAAGCAACATAACTGGTATTGAGACATGGCTTAATTCATTTATCTGTAACAAAACATTTGAGTATGAGTTAGACTACATAGACTTTTGAAAAGTTCTATAAATAGTGAGTCATGAACACTTAAATTGTAATACATTTTTACATATGTAGTTATTTACTATTTAACTTTAAACAAACCACCAAATCTATCTAAGCTTGTAAATCACTAGATATTTTGTAATACTTAACTGACATATACTAAACATATATTCATAAAACTTACACCGGAAGGTTTGGCATATTTAGGAGGTTTTATTATATAATATTGTTATATAACTGTGGTTGATATTTCCACCTACTTTAAATCTAAATTAATTACATAATTGTCCAAAATATAAGGACCCCAAGCCCAGGTTGGGGTAATTTTGGTAATTTAAATAAATATTTTAAAGCAGGAAGATATAAAGAGTAACCATATATTTTATTTAACAATATGAATTTATGAATGGTTAAATTGATAAAACATAGTTTTTTCTAAATATCAAATTGATTTGTGTTTTATTTTCTTTCTTTTTAGAAACAATGGCAAATTGGTCATTTTCATAATCTAATAAGATTATTTTTATTTATTAAGTCATTTTGTTGAAATTTAAATATAAGGTTTTTTTTTTAATTCTGTATTTGTAATGTACCAGATGAGAGATAAATTAACTTAAAATATAATCTTGAGATTCCTTAACATTTTTAAATCAACATCATAACAAAAATATTAAAGGTACAAAAAATGTTTATTTACTGCTACATTTTCCCTATTATTTTTCTCTTAAAGAAAAATAGATATAAAATTAACTTTATTTACTTTCAATTCAATAGACCATTATGTCTCCATATACATGAGAAGTAATTGGCTCCTCATTGAGCTTTTAAATCCTTCAATGTTATAAACATCTATATTTAGAAGACAATAACATATTTAATTATTGATCATTTGCCAGCAATCAAAAATTTATAAAATTTGTATAACATAAAATATAGGTAGGTCGTATTTTACAGGAAACATTTATAACTTACGACGTTTTAACGCAATTATATTAATTTTTATTTATTTTTCTTCGACTGAACACTTAATAATGTTTATGTTGTCGCAAGATCTTGTTGGAATAATTAAACATTAAGCTATCATATAAAAATAACGTAATAATTACCGTGTGATTAACACCCCACATAAAAACAGACAGTAACGGTTCATTAGCACGAAACAATTTCACTTTTTGATGTTTCACGCGAATATGTTTCTTTTTCAATTTGCTCAATCCAGTGTTGGGAACGGACATTTTGGATTTGTTTACAAGAGTCAGTGCACAGCCACTTAATAAATTTTAAAAGAATTTACAATAATTAAACCATTTTTTAGCAATATAAAATCGAAAAGATTCTCAAAGAATTTGAATAAATAAGAAATTTATTACAGAAATCTCGACACCCATCAATAGGGCAAACGGCTTTTTGACAGACGAATTAATACCTACAGGTTAAAAAGGCTGTTTTTAGTCGCCATCGGTGCTCTACAAACAGATAAGAAAACAAAGTGTATTCCAATTTTGTCCTCTTTTTTACAAACGATTGATGATACTGGAATTAAATACTAAAACAAAAATTCATAAATTTATTTAAATACAGAAATATTAATTTAAGTATAAAAAAATTATTCATTTGCATGTTGAAGACTTTATTCGCAAGTTTTATTGTTGTTTCCACCCTATTCATTTCTATGTGCATTGTGCATCCACTTTTGTTTTTTATATATTTTTTGTGATCATAAATATATCCATATAGTGGAATACAATATTTCTTCTTCAATTTGAATAAGCTATAGTGCAAATAAATATACTATAAGCAACTAAAATATATTATAAAGGTATCAACTATTGGTTCCGCTGCATTCTGTGCAATCTAAAATAAGTATCGATAACTCGATAGCACAGATCAAATAGTATTTTTTTTAAATACTCTGGTAACACTGATTTCGTATTATTGATAAATTGCTATCTATGTATTTATTCATAATCGGTAAAAAATCTGATTGTGATTATGTACCTAGCACATAACACATTATAAAAAACGTTGTAGTAAATACGATTTAAAATGAAATTCCTATGTAAGTAAAATGTATTAACAACAATACGAGTGAATTTATTTGGTACAGTGAATTTATCCAAATAATTCGTATTGTTTATTAGTTATATTGAATAAAAAAAATAGTAATGGGTATTCCTAGCCCCTTTGTTTATTGGGCTCAAACTGACAAAACTGTATCACTAAAAATTGATTTAAGAAATGTTTTGAAGCCTGATATTAGTGTTTGTGATAATAATATAAAGTTTGCGGCGCAAGGAGTGGGTGCTCATGGAGATAGTCAATACGAATTCAATTTAGATTTATTTTCTTCAATTAAGCCAGTAAGATATTTGAAATTATTATTTTCAGTGTTATTTAAATGATTTTTAATTAAATTATTTTCCTTTAAACTCATGTTGTTTCTGTCTTCATTTAAATATATTATGCTAAAACTGATATTTGATAACTTAACTTTATATAATTTCATTAGTATTTATCTACAGAATAATGATGGAGATGCAACGACGGTCCGAATTTTTGATAACAGAGTGGAAGTAATTTTGCAAAAGAGCAAGCCGACATGGTGGCCGAGACTTACAGCTCAGCCTCAAAAACCGGCTTGGCTAAAGGTAACATGATTACAATTAATATAATATGTAAAGTAAAAAGTAAAGTAACAGCCTGTAAATTTCCCACGGCTGGGCTAAGGCCTCCTCTCCCATTAAAGAGAGGGTTTGGAACTTATTCCACCACGCTGTTTCAGCGCGTTGGTGGAATATATATTATGTATTTCATTTCAATTAATTTTATATAATCATCATCGGACACATCACACATGCAGGTATTACTCGTGATGTTTTCCTTCTTCCTTCTTGTTTTTTTCTGTTGAGCAAGAAGTAATAATTCATTTATTACAAACATTAACTACCCGGGCTCAAACCTACAATACTTCTTAAATGAATGTTTTTACAAGTTCTAGAAAATTCATCAGGAATTTTGTGTATGCCAGCAAAAAACTTAACAAAAAAATTACTGTTATTTATTTAAGTATGCTTATTAATGATCAATTAGGTTATATTATATATAATATTTATTTTTTGATGATTATAGATAAACTTTGATTTATGGAAATCTGATGATGGTCATGACAGTGAAGAGGAAACTAGAGATGTTATGCTAGACTACCCTGGCATGTATGACAAGTTACAAAAAGAAGAAATGGGCTACAGAAAAGGTTTGATATATTTTTATTTTATTATTCAAGTATGTTGATTTCAGTAATAAGTACTCAATAGATAACACCGCCTTATTTATGTTTATAAAATGTCACTTACAAGTTAATGAATTCATTTTAAATTAACATACTGTATTAAATCAATGAACTGCTGCAAGTAAACAAAAGAAAATGACCTATAGATTAAGGAATATTATGAATAATAATAAATATGACTTACAGAATAATTGGAAGGAATATTATAGTTGTTTCATGCCCTTTCTGAATGTCTATACTTATATATTACAAAATATATATTTGAAACTTGAAACAAAACAAAACTTAAGATTTTTTAAAAGCCAATTGGTATAAAAAAAAAAAATCTATCTTTGGAGCTTTATGTACTGTGACAGAAATGTAACAGTTTTATTGTTTATATTTAAAAGCCTTTTTATGCAAAAATCAACTGTATAGGTAATGCTCAAAAACCAACTGATCCTTTGTAATTGGCTTGTCTGTAAGGTATTTAACTTAGTACTTGCACTGCTCTTTGCAAACTTTTTTAAATTTCTTCTATATATTTTTTTATATCTTAGTTCACATTCACACAATACGTGAAATGATTATATATTGTATATTTTTGCATTTATACATAATTGATTGTCTGGGCACATTGAAGATAATAACAAATATTTTATTGTAACTTTAAACATTTAAAAAACTAAGTTGTATCATATGATTTATAAAAATGAGATTATATAAGGTAAATATCAACATAGACGGTTTTTTGATTTATTACCTAACTTATATAATCTCAAAATTCTGAGGTCATGGTTACTAACGGAGACAAGTCTATAAAAGACTGGTTTTTCAATTGAGCAATTTAAGAAGCAGCTAGGTAATTTCTTTATATGTTGACTCAATGTAATACACTCTCTTGCTTTTAAAAGCCTGTTTATAAGCCTCTGGTTCTGCACCAAATTGTGTTAGTTTACCATTGGACTAGGGAGACCTGAAGAATTATTTATGTGTTCTTAACATTCTGCATAGACTTCAAATATAATCTTTAAAATATTATTTTAATAAATTATCTTATCAACCATGAGGATTAATCTGTAATATTAAAGCAAAATGTGATTGAAATTAAAGTCAAATCTTGTATGATTTTGATAAGAATTGTGATATATTTAGGAAGATAGTATAACATATTCCAATTAACTTTTTAATATAGAGTAGTTCGTGTGTAATAATTCAAAATGGTGTTAAAACTTTCAGAGGATGTGAAGAAGGTGTACCTGGTCATATACAATCTGTGCCAGTTAATTGGATTTGTTTATATATTATGTGTGATGGCTATAAGATATATTAAGCTGGACTATGATTCCGTTGCTGACACATATCAGCATGTGGGCTCCGCAATGAAGTTCCTACAACTCATGATGTTTCTAGAAGTTATGCACCCTCTATTCGGATATACTAAGGTTAGTACTAATGGGCATTTTGTTATCTTATGTTACTATTGTTAATAAAATATGTAATAAGGCAAGAACGTAGATTTGTTTTTTGTAGATGATGTTTACGTAGTATCATTTTCATTGTCATTTGAGACAGGTAATTTTCAATCTATGTTTTATGAATTACTATTATATTGTCATGAATATTTTTTTCAGGGTGGAGTTCTTGTGCCATTCTTACAAGTAAGCGGGCGCGCATTTGTTCTGTTCGCTATGATCGACGCGGAGCCTAGGATGCAGACGAAGCCAGTTGTTTTCTACCTGTTCCTTATGTGGAGCATTATTGAAGTTATCAGGTATATTATAAAAAAACAATCATAACAACTTTTTTGACATAACCATAAGATACCAATATCCATATCATACAAAGCTACCTCTCATTTATAAAGTTAAAATTTCCAAATATCCTTCAATTGAGGATACTAAGTGTCGAAAGGACAGTAACTATGTCAAATTTCAAGTTAACCATTTTTAAATATACATATATTAAAATTAAAAATCTATAGTTTTCAGTGTCAGCATTGTAAATAATATCGAACTTTATGTGTAAATACTCTATGCTGTTTAGATATTAATATATGACTTTAGTGTAAAGAAATATAATTAAATATTTAAGGTTCTCAATATCTTTAAGCATTTTATCCTACATCTGAGAAAAAGATAAAGATAGAAAACTTTCGTCCAGTCAGTAAACTTTAGAGTTTGTATGCAAAATAATCAGCTCAAATTGATGGGAAAAGAAAACATTCAAAATTTATTATAATGACTTTCATTATTTTTTCAGGTATCCTTATTATATAATGCAGTTATATAAAAAGGAAATTTATATTCTAACTTGGCTGCGTTACACAATGTGGATTCCACTTTACCCACTTGGAATTGTGTGTGAGGCTACCGTCATTCTACGGAATATACCCTACTTTGAAGAGACCCAAAGGTTTACTATAGCAATGCCAAATGAATGGAATTTCACCTTCCACATGCCAACAATGCTAAAATTGTATTTATTGACTCTTACCTGCCCAGGATTGTACTTTGTTATGAGTCATATGTATAAATTGAGGAAAATAAAGTTGAAACCAAAAATTGTTATTAAGAAATGTAAATAAGGCACAAGAATTAATGACTAAATTTATGGCTTATATTGCTGTGCACATGGCACATTGTTTACATTTTTTTATGGTGCAATTATTATGAACATAACATTGCAATATTGCTGCCTATTTTAATGAAGTTAATAGTTATTCTCTCTTCACATCATAATGTAATAATCAGTTGTAATGAATTTGATTTATTTTATTACTTGAAATGAAAAAATATATGTGTCCATACATAACTTGTGGTTTATATTTTACTTATATAGAATAACAAACCATATATAAATTAATCCGAATACATATTTGACAATTGTCTCACTATTCATGTAGTCTTTAGCATATAAGTATAGGCATGTAGAATAATAATTATTTGTCTGCATATTACCCATTGTCCAGTTGTACTTGGGAACAAAGATTCATATATTATGTGGAAAGTATAAGGAAGGTATGAGCTGTTTTGTTTATCAGTTAAAATTATTTTGTAGTGTTTAAATATCTCATAATTGTTTTTGAATTTGATGTTTTTTTAAAATAAGGAACAATATTTTTGTTTTACACTTGTTTACATTTGTTGCAATTATGTTTATATTTTTGTATGTTACACATAATATAGAAAATAAATGACTTTTTTATCAACAAACCTTTTTATTACAGTTGTATTTAAGGGAACTTTTACAATGTGGAAAAAAATATATGAGAAATAATTTGCTCACTAATAAATAAGCCTTTATTAAAGCAACTACATTTTCCATTTTGTTTTGTATTTGAATATCAAACTGTGTTCAACATCTATTTCAACTAAAGTGACCTTTTATGTATTTAAGTCAGTCGTTACCATGCAATCGAACACAATACAACTTCTTCAAGGTAACCAAGAGCTTATTACATATTACTTTAAATGACTGACTTATTCAAAATTCCCTTTATGAATATTTCATAACAGGCACTTAAGACTGCAATTTGATGAAAGCCCTCTTGAACCATTCAGTTGGGGAGCTGTGTGCATAGTATTCATGGAAGATGGGCTCCACTAGAGCATCAGGTGGCAGCAGCTTATATACACGCTCACCATAATAAGTACCAACCTAAAAACGAAATAAAAATTAGGAACTTTGGTCAATTCACAATTATTTCTTTAATATTCGTAGATTAAGATCTTTACCTCCCATCCAGGTACATCACGCATTAGTTCTGCTTCCGCGTCGCGGTTTCGGCGGAGCTGTTTCAAGTATTCCCTGTCCCTTTCAGCCAACAGCATAGGGTAAATGGCCATTTTGGCAGAGCGCATCTCAATTTCATTTTTATTGATTTTCTTACAAGTCAAATTGTACAAATATATAGATACAAGGGTCATACCAGCATAGCCAGCAAACATAGCATACCCTATAAAAAAAGAGTTAGGAGTTAAGTTTTCAGTGCCTTTTTTATTTATAAGGTCGTTGCGTTTTGACTTGTTTTATGGTAAAGGGTAAATGTTATGTTGATAATTACAATATTAATAGAAAGCGTAAACTAAGCGTATATATCAAATGAAATAGAATGTTATTGTTATATTCAAGAGTTCTGTAATTTTTGAGTACATATTAGTAAAGACCTAACCTATTATGAAGTTACATAATGTCATATCAAACAATAGTTAAAAATGTATTTTTATATTTTGCTTACCACTAAAGTATTGTTTCGCCGGCAGCCGTTTAAAGGGAATAGGCTTATAGCCTCCCGGAGGAGGCAAATCTTGTTTTCGAGCTATCTGACAAGCCTCAGCCATTTTTGAGGTTTGACAATGGCATTGACAACTGACCAAAATCCAAATACTTTTTCAATGTTGACAAAAGCCATCATTTAAAAACAGATTATAAATAAGAACAGATTTAATGGTCAATTTACAATTTAACGTGTGACGTTTTCATTTGTATGTATTTAAGGCCTTAATGATGATAATTATTTCACAGTTTGTCTCAAAGAGAATAGAATCACTGCTAGTGTCTGAATTTAGTAAAAACATATTGTCACATATTGTTGCCTACGCGCCTAGCAACGCATAAACAAGCATTTTTGAATTAATTTAATTACATTTTCTAGTATTTGAAACACCTTTTCTTTGATAATGGACGAAGAAGTACAAGCAGATCTACCAGAGCCCCTTGGAGAAGAAACCGAATTAAAAATTAGACCTTTAGAACGCGTAAAGCTTCACCCAAAAGCACCCATTGAACCTTCAGCATACGGCAAAGGAAAGAATTTCAGTAGACCATGGATTTTACAAGATGGTCGTGAAGTACCTGGAAAAGGCAGTGAAATGCGTGATAATTATAAAATTCCTAAAAAATCAACCCACACCGAAGGTACTTTTATGTTGATAGTACTTAAACTACCACTTACTATTTTTTCGGACCCGTTTATCTGCTTACAAAATAATGTTTAGTAAGTAAAGTCATAAAAATTTAATATATATTGAGTGATGTTTTCTTAAAGGTATTCGAAAAAGAATGCTGACTGACTTTTTTTGGGAACAAATGCTAGATGAAGTAATCGATGAATTAGCAACATCAGAACCTGTTGATGAATACTGTTCTGAGTACGAAGCGAACTATGTAAAGGACCAGTTTGAACCACGGAATCTAGAGAAGACTGCAGATAAAAATGTAACGATTTACGCATAAAATCCTAACAAATTGTAGTATCTAAACATTGAAGCCAGTGATGCATAATTTTTCTTTAATTATAGTTTTAAATGTTTAGAATTTTTTATGAATATGTAAATATTGTTATCATTAAGATTTTATTAATGTGATTTCAGATGCATCTTAAATATCCTTTATATGGAACTGGATCCAGTGCGATAACTTATTACAGTGAGAATATTAAAAAGACAGGACCCGTAAGTTGAAAATTTTTAATGATGAATTATGTCATTCTATTTATATTTTCATTATTTTCATGGATGTAAATCGTAACTGGAAGGGCCTTCTGTACTGGTCAAGTGACAATTTATGAAGTGAAATGACTTTTTTTCAGGGAGAAATATTAGAAAAATTCAGGAGATGTCAATATTTTACAAAACCGATGGAAGAGAGACTAGATATCGGTTGGGTTTTGTGATTACTTCAAAAGTAAATTGTCCGACTTCATTCCAATGTACTAATAAAAATCGTTTGGCACTTAAATTTTTTTATTTATTTAACGAAAGAATTAATGAATAATATATTTATTTAAAACAGTAAGTCTTCATCTTCCCAATTATGTGGATAGCATTCTGGTTTAAAGTCGCCAGCCGATACAGTAGTGGAAGAGAGGTTGTCGCATGGACGAATTTTAGAAAGACATTCTAACGATTCTTTGGGAGATGCTAGCGGGTTTACTGGTTTATCTGTAATTTGATCATTATCTTGAATATTTTTATTTATTTAATAAGTACACTAACAATATACATATTAATTGATGGCTTACACAACATCCAAAAAAAGAAAAACAACTTCTGATATGTACATCGATTACAAGTGTACATAACATTCATAGTGTATCGTGTCAACATATTTGTTTAAAGTTGAAAATAAAACATATTATACAATTTAAAAAAAAAATTACCTATGCTATCGTCGTTTATAAACATAATAACTATAACTAAATAATATAACAGAAAAAAAAAGAAAAAAAACAGGAATGTAACGCACTATTTAGCTAACAAAAAGTAATCCATGAGCTTTTTTTTAATATTGAACAACATTTATCTTTAAAAGCCTAAACTTTTAATACATATGTAATAGCGTATTTCTACTGAAAAGATAAACTGACCATTATCGCCAATATCTCCACATACGGCTTTTTTATCAGTCTTAACTTTTGAAAATGACTGATTCATGTTTTTCTTTGCCTTTACCATTTTCAGACGATATAATTCTTCTCTTTCCTTTGTTATAAAAATAAGTATTAATTAATAGGCAAAAAAATACAGATTGTACTTCGAAAAATAATAGCAATAACAATTTTTAACCCTCTCATCCATTTCTGTCAAAATGTAGCTTTCCGTGTTCCGTAATTTGGGCATAATTACTTTTTCGATGCCATTTACCTTCCTAAAAGAAACAATAACACATTATGTAATATCAATTTTACTATCAATACTATAGGTAAACTATTTTAAGACCTTAGAGTTGATTTGACTGCTTCATCAAGTAATAAACATGTGTTGCGTAAAGAGGCAAATTTTATTAATAATTCTACAGCCTTTCTAAACGCTTTTTTGGTCTCTGCTGTACGGTGTCCACCAGCGCCAAGACCGGCATAACGGAGAGCGTCATTGGCAGTTGTGTCTTCGACAACTTGAAGAGATACTGTTGATACTCCTGATATATTTTCTGGAACTCGCTGAACGCGAATCTGTGCCTATGTAAATAAATGAGTATAGTTAGTAATAGCATATAGAATGATTTATCTAAATAATTGAATAAAAAAAATATTTATATCTTATTGTGTACCTCTCCTACGTTCTCTAACACCAAAGCATTAGACTCTCCATTAGTGAATTTTATAGCTGCTAAAGATATATAAGCCTCTCTCAATGTATGCCCTAATATTCCTTGAGTAGTTGCTAATTCTGCTGCAGCTTGCCGACCACGAATCCGAAGAGCTTCTGCCTTTCTCTTCAGTAGCTGATATCCTCTATTAACTTTATCTTGACGGCTTTTTATTTCTCGTAACATAAATAAAGAAGCCGTTACTGGATAACGATTTTCAACATTCATGGTTTGTTAGTTATATTTTACGTAATTGACACAATTAATTATTTTATATAATGATATTCAAAACAGATGCTAATTTTTAGTTTAAACTTATTGTATTGAAAAGATTAAAGATTAATGACATCAAAACGCAAATGACACATGTTTATTTTAATAATTTATATTTTTTCCTTTTTTTATTATTTTATTATATTTTAACGTTTTACTTTTAAAATAATGGCATCTTATACCAGTATCTTGAGCGCTTGTCACGCCCCTATCGGAAAAAAATGTATTTATCTCAGGTTTTAGAACGCAATAGACGCTTCTGTAATGTCTATGTATGGATTACCTGTCTTGTTTTAGGACCATAACTTTGAATGTCAAAACAGTGTCTTTTGCATAAAAGATGCATTCTTCGAAAATAACATAAATAAAGGTTAAATAAGGATATTGTACCCATTAATAATGTCTGGTGGACTCATAGATAAGGTTTATATAGGTTTGGACAATGCGCCTGCCGCATTTGATATTAAATCAAGAATACTCGGACCAGTAAGTTTTTGGGTTTTAGATTAAAAAAAAATCAATTTTTACACATAATTTGCAATAAGATGTCAAATCTTCTAATTACAGAATGGTACAAACCTTGAATATATAAGATCAGAGACAGGAGTTGTTGCTGTATTGAAAAGTGATAAATTTGAACCTCTACACTTAGCACTTCACCACACAAGGTCAGAGGCACTGGCGGCAGCCAGATCGCTAGCTCAAAATCTTATCGAGACGATCCGAGCCGAGTTAGCGCAATGGAGCGCTGCTCAGGCAGGAGGCCCGCCACCTGCTCTGAATGTGCCGCCGCCAACCCTTACCACGACTGCCGCACCGCCGCCCGTACCCCCCCCTGTTGTCACAGTAGCACTATCTACTCCATCAACAATGACAACAACATCACATCCGTCAGTTATTCCCCCAGTAGTTAGTGTTGCACCCGCTTCCACACCATTGATGACTGTTAGACAACCTACAGTCTTACAGCTACTACCACAGCAGCAATATGTCCTAAATCAGGAAAGTGGTCAACTCATACCAATTGTGCAGCCTGGAGTTCAAGTATCCAACACTAACTTTACATCACTACCTTTAGCGCAACAATTAAGTGCAATTCAGCAACCTAATTTTGGTGCAACACAAATTGTCGATATATCTAGTATGCAGCCAGTAAATGTCACTCAGTTGCGACTTAGTGGGGTACCATCATCAATGTCAATGATCTTGCCAAATGGTCTATCATTTCCTCAGGCAAGTTTGACAGGTGCTGATACAACTACGGTTAGTTCAGCTACAGCAACCCCAGTAGTTTGTGCGGCACAAAGCACTAATGCTTCACAAAAATTCCTGTATAGTACCGATAAAGGTGATAAAGAAATTAAGTACCATATACAAGGAGCTGAAACAATGCAATGGACGGTTCCTGGATCACAAACAATGTTAATACCATATCAACAGTTGCAAGATTTAGCAGCAAGTCAATCAGGTTTTACTAACATTCAGCCGCAACAATTTGTATCAGTGAGTATCAGTTTATGGTTTTAACAATATTCAAAAATTATCATAGCTATCATTGTAAATTTAGTTTATGATCATTAAACTTAATGAAACACTCTTCCAATTAGAATAGTATTAACTTTGAAAGTCTAAAAATGCTAAAACAAGTTTAATATTTACACAGGTTGCTAGCTATAAAATGATTGATGTGGATTTTTTACCTATATCAAATGTTTGTTTTAAGTTTGTTCTTAATTCAAAATTGATATTATAGTTGATTTGCTGTATCAATAAATGTTTTAACTGCCATCAGAGCAGTGGCAATTAAAAATAAATAAATAAATATTTTGAGTACTTTAACAATTTGGCTTACACAGTTAGTGCAAGCAGTTACATATTTTTAACAATTTTAATAATATTTAAATTCATAACTACTTTGTTAATTAATAAAGTTATTAATCTTACTTTGTCAATTGTATGCTGATGTTTTTGTCTTTTACATATTTCACATTACATACTTTTTATTTGAAATACCATATATTGTTATGCATTAACTTCTCTTTGCAGATTGCTCCAGCAAATAGCTTTCAGCAAACATCACTGCCATTATCACAACTACAGCAGTTACAAGCAACTGGTACCATAATGCAATTGAATCAAAAGGTATAAATTACACTAAGATTTTAATTTTTATCATAATTTTGTGTTACAGTAAATAGTACTAGGGGTCTCACAAGGTTCTATATAAGGACACCTATTTAATAATATGTGTAACGATTTTTTTAAATGTGCTTTTTTTGTTTGGACTTTAGACATCAAAATACTATCTTATAGATTTGTATTGATGAATATCAAGTGCTATTATTGTAGTTTTACTCAATGTAAATTTATAGAAACAATAAGATCTGACACAAATGCAAAACAAAAAATATAGTTCACTTTTTCCAATGACACTTCTTGTATATTGTCTTTAAGTGCATATCTCACGTCAGGGTACACATACCCAAGTTATCCGCTGTTTCTTTCGCCGGTTCTTCTCAGCTCAGGGTGTTTATTTTCTGAACCGGTGTAGTGTTTAATTTGACTATCAATAAGTAAGTGCAACGCTTCTATATTGAATAAAGGAATTTGAATTTGAGTATGAGGGAACCTTACATGCTATCCTGACAAAGTCCAAACGAAAAAAGTTTCATGTACAAACTATATTGTATGGAGATTATAATGAGATCTTTTACATTTTTAACAGCCAATAGTAAGCAGTGCGTCTTTAATAAATATTATTTCTACTGGTCAAGCGTCCTCTCCACAAATTATATCAGTGAGCAAATGCAAATATTAAATTAGCATTTCACCATACTAATATAATTTCTTCTCTTTTTCCCCCATTTCCCATTTTAATGTTAGCTTATAATATTTGAAATGTTTATTTGCCTTACGTCATTAATTGTAGTTTATAAAAGGATCTGTTGCATTTTTTTTAGTTTTAATTTAGAAACTTAAATTATAATAACATTTTACCGGACTATGTGATTAAAATTATTGTGTCTAAAAAGCTGAAATTTGGTTGATTTTTGGAACTTGGCATCGACTTGAAATTACATGACTGTAATCTTCTATAAATGTGACAGATTCTTTCTATTCCTTTGCAGCTTCAATATATTTCTCACTAATTTTAGTTGCAAATAATGCCCATATTGTTTGTCTCTGTCTTTTAATTGTATCATCTGTCTCATTTCCCCGCACTAGCCTTTACATTAATTGGTTTGTGGGCTTATCGATGTTATTCGTGTTGACACTTCAGCTTTTTTAAAGTTTAAATTAGTTTCAACAATTTCAGAGTTCGTCAACGCCGACTAAGAATTCGGGTCAAGAGACGAGAGGTCAAAAGAGGTTGTCTGACGGTACGCCGAGTCAATTACAGTTACGACCAATCGCTCCGGCAGGGTGAGTCTCCATTATAGTTATAATCGCACTAATATATTTTTTCCAGCTATTAGAAGAAATTATTATTTTATCTCATCTATAATTTCGTGAAAGTAAATAGAATTTTTCCACAAACCCGCATTGGAACAGCGCGATGGAATATGTTCCAAAACCTTCTCCTCAAAGGGATAGGAGGCATTAGCCCAGCTGTGGGAAATTTTTACTGCTGTTGTTGATATGGAATTTATTTATAAAAGAAAATTACCTTTACTATATGGGCGATATGTCCTTTCGAATGTTTGAGGATCATTTTTAATTATATTTGGTTTTATTTTATATCAACGCAACTGCTATTATTGATGGCGTTGCTTCGACTATGATATAAAGACATTTCAGCCTATTCAGAAATATTTTTGGTCTAAAAACAATTTACATATATTTCTCATTCTCACGTATGATACAAATCAAAGAATTTTAAAAGGACAAATTATTAATTCGTTACAGGATACATAAAAATCGTAATGAATGCATGCATTTTGAATAGGATATTTATAAAGGAATATTTTAGCTCATATACTCATTTTTAACAGCCTTCGTCGACGGCTTACGTAATAGTTGTTTTACTATGTTTAACATATATATATTTTCGTGTGTATTGAAATGATACGATGCCGCAGGTCGCATGTAAGCCAGGACAAGAGTTCGTCGAGAGATTCGAGGTCTTGGACAGCCGCCGCAGGTACATTGAAGATTTAATGATTTGCAATTTATATCCGAGATTATTTGACGACGATCTTTATATTTGCTATTTTTTTTTCTAAACATAAATAGGATTGTCATACCGCGATTAATGTTTTTCGTATCTATTTAAACTATAAGTACATACGAAGCTTGAAGTTTTGGAGACTCATGAAAAAAAAAATGGGGGTGGTAATATCAAGTCCTCTCATTATCTCGGATATAAAATGTTTCTATATTTGTTATAACTAACTAATCTTAACTCCTGTAGTATTTAATATATTCTTTGCGTAGAAGCCAGTATTTTAATTTATGTTGTAAAGATAGCTCAGCGAATTATTTTCAGATGACATCGAGAGATGTGGTCTTTGAATTGCGCAGATTTTTTGAAGAATTATAAATCTTGTAAATTTTTGTGATCAGTTGTTGAATAAAGATTTGTGTTTAATTTATAGATCTACAATGAAGGCTGGACTTGTAACAGATTTACGACAGTAATCACTATTGCATGTTTTTTCAGAAGCAGTTGAAAATTTTGTCCATTCTGTTAGACTAGACGTGATCGTCGTCCTCAGACAAAAATTATGGCTTATATTTACAGTTTGACAGCATAACGTGTTTCCTAAATGGATTATGGAGAAGCTTCGTTTAGCAAGGCATTTTTTTTGGTCGTGGATGTTTAAAATGTATAATTTTAGACATGTGCTTAACTTGCCTAAAAAGTTATGCGTAATTGCGTAAAGTAATTAATCTTGGACTATTTGGTGTTTTAAGTCGCATCCTACACTTTGTATTATACTAGCACCGCCTAAACAACGTTGGGGGTTTTCTATCATCATGGTTTCTTGATTTTCAGGTTGCCAGTTTTTGGCGATAGTGCTTAATGTAGTCATTTTTTAATTTAGATTGAAAGGGAAATCTCTGTCGTCTATGGCTGTAAAATAATTGCTACTGATACATTTCCTTTTACTAATTTAGGTAAACATTCAGGATACCAAGTGCGAGTGGAAACACAACAGAAGCAGTGAATCTGCTTAGAATAGAATACAAAGCGATTGCGTAAAATTTGCATTATATTGGACATAATTTAATTTTGAATTAAGAACAATTTTAAACGATTATTATAATTAGCCAATTGCGTAAAAGCTGTACAGCGTAATGCGTATGCGTAGGCGGTAGGCGTAATGCTTACATGTATCTGTTAATCCTATTATTTAAAGTCAAAGCTGTTTTAAAATGTGAAAAATGCGGATTCTGTTGGGGTGGTTTTTTCTTGTAAATATTTTTGTTCCAGCATCGTTTATTAAAAAAAGTACGGAGATAGTACAAACTGCCTACGAAAGTGATGCGAGGGCAACAAATAATCATTTATTACAACCTATTTGAATTGCAGATTTCTGCTTGGAGTCTCACCGTCTAACTACTCCACTACGTTAACTATAAATATGCATGCAAAAATTAAAGACAAATGCGTAGTTTCCTGAATGCAAATCTGCGTAATAATGTGTATGAATTATAATCTTTGACAAAATAAAACTATTCCCTATAGCTAGAGACAACACTATGGTCAGCATGGGTATGAAGATAAATCCGGCTCACGGGACCATCATACATGTCTCCTCCGGACAACAGACTAAGTAAGTAATTTCATTGGCTTTTGGAAATTATCATTCTTAAATATATTTTCCAAATCGTTATAAGAGATATGTAATGATTTTATTTCCAATTTCTTAGTGTATCAGCATCAACAGTTACCCAAGACGGTACTGGAATGTACATAAAGCAAATAGACAGGAACGCAATTCAAATACAGACAAGTAAAGACGGGCAGAAGCAAGATTTGACGACGAATAAGATACAGAGCGCCGCGCAAAACGTGCAGATGATAACAGTTCCTCAGGGGATGACTGTGCTGCAGAATCCACTCAACATCAGTCAAATGCCGACCGTCATTGGTCAACCCAACAGCCAAGTTTACATGATACCAGCGAATCATCCTAATTTAGTTCAAGGAGGTCTTCCCCCCGGATTACTCGGCCAACAAGTTCTACAATCGGGACAGAATGTGACGGTGATGCAGCCAAACCAGCTTGGAATGCCAGGCGGTGTTCAGTATAACATGCCAATAATGCCGATGAATATGCCCCCGAATTCTCAGTATATGCAAGCTGGACTGAACCTCAACGCGCAGTTGTCAGCGCAACAGTTGAATGCAGCCCTGGCCGGTCAGCAACTAGCCAATTCTAACCTTACCGTTTCAGGGACGATACCGATCGTTCAAGCGCCGCCGTCCTCGCCGATGACGAACAATCCTGCAATATCCGGGTCGCAGCCTCCTTCGGTGCATCAAATTTTACCCCAAAATTCTAATTACCTAACTCCTACCTCGCAGTACGCGGGAATGCCCCCTCAGTACGTGATGCAGACGAACTCCGGAGCGCTAACTATGCCGGCGACCAATCAGAACGTTCAGTACACTATGCCCACAAACCAGGCCACCGCCCCTGCCCCCACCAACGGCAACGGACAGACGACCACCTCCGAGCCCGACACCGCCAACGGAACGAGCAACCAAACCAACTACATTTCCTCCTCATCCCAAGACAACGGGTACTCCATGTCCGGCACGCCGGCCGTCCAGAACACCGCGCAGCAGAGCTTCCCGGCTGACGGCAGCACCACGCCCACGGCCGGCTACCCGGCACAAGCCGCCACGCAGCAGCAATCCTACTCCAACGGCAGCGGCTCGCAAAACGCCGGCTACAGCGTCAGCCAAGCGTCTACGCAGCCCACGTATGCAAATGGGGCCGCGGCGCAGACGCCAAGCCAGCCCTACGCGCAGGCCTCCACACCGAGCTCGCAGAACGCGTCGCAGACAAACTTCTCGCCGTCCACGACGCCCGCTCCCAACCAGCCCTACCCCGCGCCCGGCGTGGCCTACCCAACCAACCAGGGCGCGCAGAACCCGTACCCGAACGCGACGGGGCAGAACCTGGCCGCCTACGCCAGTAACCAGTACCAGTACACGAGCCGGCCGTGGTTCCGACCGCGCTACGGCTCCCCGCAGGGCTCGCCCTACGCCGGCGCGCCGCCGCTGCCCGTGCCGCCGCCCTCCGCCAACTACAACTACTGGCAGGACAGTTGAGACTTGGAGAGCATCGTCGACTCGGACATCGTTCCCGACTCGTGACACGCGCCGTGCGCCGAGCTGATGAATATATTGCTGTTGAACGATTCATCTCTGCTGTTCTAATTCGGGTCGACGATCGCGTTTCCGTAGTTATTAAGTAGATAGTGTCGGTGACACTAATGACCAGTGGAGGACGACGAGTGTCCCAGTGTATTGTGCTGTAAAGTTTTATAAGTGACCGATTAGCCGACCTCCGATACTTCCCCTTCGTATGTTTCCTTTGTACGAGTTCTACAGATGTCAACCACGTGCCAGGGAGACGAGAAGAATCTATAAATATAAGATGTATGTCAGAGAGACTGCTTTAATAATAAAAAAATACATTTATGAAATGTATAAATATATTATATAATTATGTCTAAATGATATTTCTTTCCACCTAACTAGCGCATTCAAATTCGAGAATATTGGTTCATACTATACTTGTAAATAATTGTAGGTCAGAGGCATTTTAAATGTGATTAAAACGTAATAAAAGTAACCAAATGTGGCTTTGGCTGACTGAATTCGAGAAAATATTGACAACTATTTGAAGTGGTTTCATTGTAGTTCTATTGACTCCCATTTCCTTGGTAAAATTTAACAGAAAAAGTAACCTTGAAGATATATTTCATTAAATATACTTTTAGAACCAGAAGTAGGAAGTAGGTTAACCTCTAAAACAATCATCTTTAATTTAAAATAACAATCAATCTATCACAAAACGAAAAACATTTAGTCCACAACACAAATAACCATCAATAATCACATTACACCCTAATAATTAAATCGGCATCTCAATGTGTCAACCACGAATCTCCCGCCTTTTTTTTTAAAGGGAAGTTTTGTAACTTGACACTGCTTATTTATTCCTACAATATAATTTCCAAAACATAAAAAAAAACAATTAATAGTTATTTGAAGCAATAAATATGCAAGTACCCCCATTTTTTTTTGTGTTCATGACACTTCACAAAATCAAGGAACGGGTTGTAAGCGAATCGAACAAGGTCAACGACCTGTATCGATCTCACGATGCAGACAAGAAGGTATTTATCAACCACAAACATGAGTTTTGCAAGTTGAAATCCATTTTTTTATGATACAGAAAGAAGACAGAACTAGGAATTCATAAAAAAATTCAATATGTACTGTGATATTTATATTTTTAACTAGTCTAAATTGCAGCAAACATGGTCATATGTTTAAATTTACTACAATGTGACGTGTTTTTTAAGTTGCATGGCGTAGAAAGAAAACAAAAATTAAGCTTGAAACGAAAAATTATCAATAATACGCACACAAATAGAATAATTTATTTGATATTGAGTGTTAACAGGTTATCATTTTGTTAAAAAATTCAAAGTCAATTCAACTTGCATAACCATTTATTGTTCTACAAAACATGATATGCCATATCTATCCTTAGGATATGAAATATAACAGTACCAACCGGATATAACATGCTTTATAGTTTTACTTATAAATTCGGTGATTGTTAATCTTATGTCATGTAATCTCACTTCTATATTAAGTAATTTCACAGATCTTTAAACCTAAAAATAACAATTAGTAAGTGACAACAGCTTATATTAAGGAATAATGGTGGGAAATGTTAATGTTTATTTGAATGCAAAACGATTTTTTTTTAATTAAAACAAAATTTAAAAGTAATCAACATAGTGTTTCCTAATTTAACGCAACTAATTAACATTAAATAAAACTATTTTGAACTTTACGCACAAAGAAAGATTAAAAAAAATTTAAACGATTAAAAAGAAAAATAGAAATTTACACACTTATAGCATCCGATGGACTTAAAACTTTGTACAGTTATAGCTTGCTTGATGGTATGGATAAAGATTATAAAATAATTTCAAAATCATTGCAAAACATGCCGGGGCACGATCTTTTTTTATAAAAAAATATAATTTTTCAATCAGTCAAAATTAGTTTTATTTCAGTGAATAACTTAATATTAATTTTAATCTAATTCTAAACTATGATTATAAGACTAGATCAAACAATTTTTTATGAATGTGTTATAAGGACGGAGAATTCACTCCAAGCTCATTTTGTATGAAAAAAAATAATATAGAGGAAAAACATTTACCCTGAATGTTGGCGAATTTTTTTTACAAAAATATATATTTTTATAACATATAATATCAAGATGTTGAAATTAATTAATCTACTTTATATATTATCTGCATTCTCATTTCAATGGAAGCACCATAACTTGTCTGAGATTACTTGTAAATTAATAAATCGTCAAGAACTTAAAGACCATGGTAAAATATTTTGTTTAAAGACTTAATACTCTAAAACCGAGGAAGGTATTTACTTTCTATCTATATCAATAACTAGAAACATATTACTTTGGAACTATATATTAATTAGTGAACCATTTTATTTAAACTTGAGTGAATTTAGTCATTGCTGATACAAAAATATGTTCGGAATATTTTTAAGTAAAATATTATTATTCTATAATCTTTCTATGTTTTAATTTTTTATTGAATTTATTGTCTTATTATAGGGTAAAACGTTTTTTTTATTCTATAAGAAGAAATAATATAGTTTTCGCGTCATAGCACCTGACGATACGATTTTTTTTGAACACATTTATGATCAAAATTTCTATCTAGTGATGTAACATTTACATGTTTGTTTTGATTTACATTAATTCAAACTTGGCACTCCTTTATAACAACAAGAATACTTAATTTGTTATTTATTGCCATTCAATGTCAATTGAATACATACTTTTACATAATAAACAAAAAATCACAATTCTGAATGTATGAACTGCAAATGAGATTTCATTTTACAATGAAATGATTCAGAGTTTTACATTTTACAATAAAATAGATCAAACTCGGAATCCTACAACTTTGTCATGTATATTTTTAGGGATTTCAATCAATTACATACAATTAAAACAAATATAAGTTTGAGATTGAAAACTTGATAGTATGTATTCTATTGAAATGATATTTCAAGATCAAGTGGTATTGTGTCACGAACAAGAGTGAGGAATAATTATTTCTTACAGCAAACACATTTCCAAAAACTCTTCATATTTTACACCTATTCTATGTAATATAGTAAAATTTTAAACACTAATAATACATTTGTTTGAAAGTAGCCTTAGGATATTAATATCAATTCACACGATTACAATCTTAGGAAGCCTATATAACAATGAACTTTTTCATTAATAATAATTAAATTTAACGATATAATTAGAAATCGAAATATTTGCACCTTATATATATCATATAACCAATTGGGTATTTGAATTATTTATTTTTGTCATTAAATAAATTAATGCAAACTAAAAGATAAATACTAAAAATTTTATATCTTATTTTTTTAATTAATACCACTTTTGAAAGAAAATGAAATGGTGAACAAAAAGTGATATAGGTTTTTTAATTGCCATTCAAGTACCCAATTGGACATTTTAAACAAATTCCAAATACAAAAATTTATTAAGTTACTTACTTGTAGCGTCTGTGGTGACTTTAATATCCGGTTCTTGCATTTGATATTAATATATAATTGTAACATAATAGTTATCCAATAGAAAATTAATTTACATTATTGTAATATTTTTGACTATTCCTGTCTATAACTATTAATGTGGAGTCTAGATGAAATTTGTCAATAGATAAAAAAAAACAGGGCAATGACTGCACAGAGTACCAAGCAACCTTTTTTTCATATTTAAAAAACTAAATATTCTCAAATTTACTTAACGCTTTTATATAAAATATATATGCTAGAAAACTAGCAACGGTTTTTTGAGTATAATTTAATACTTTGATATCCGAAATTTATATTCAATGTCAATATTTTATATCAATCCTAAATTTATTTTAATTTTCGAAAATACTTGTTTGGTTATTTTCTACGAAAAACAAAAAATGAAAGCGAGTATCCGAACGCACACATACATACATAATCATTTAAAAGCAGACTAGTCTATTTTGGTGCTTGTATTGTTTAGTGGGGTTTTGCGTTCAAAAAAGTATTGTCTGTACCAAGACTCCTATAGAAAATTTATCATACAAAATTGGAAGCACATACAGTTACTCCATACAGATAAATTAGTGTATTGTTACATTTTATCTGACATAATAAAGGTTTAATAAAATTTGGAAATAGAATCACATATCGTCTACATACATCGCTCTCACGTGAAGTACTGTTTGTCTCGTATTGATTGATGATGAGTTAGAGCGAGACAACTATATGTTTATCAATACGACAGAAAGATACAAAAACTTTGTGATTATTAAGTACAACTAAATCTACATTACTAGCGGGAAGCACTCACTGTAACTTCGCACAGCTGGAACAGTAGTCGTTATTCGCCGGACTGCCGTAGTACATGCAGAGCGGGGCGCGGCATGGTTTAGGGGAGGGGGGACGGTCATCGTAGAACGTCGACTTGGAAAGGTACAGGGTTCGATCCTGTGCAGGCTTAACCGACCGAGCGGTGAGTGTTCTGGCGACTTCGTGCGCCGCTCGGTCGGCTTCAGCGTAGAACTGCGAGCGGCCGGTGCCGTAGCGAGGCTGCGAGGGCGCCGTACGGTTTTCTTCCTTTCTGTTTTTTTCGGCGGTATATCTGTAAATTCAAACAACATATAAACTCAATGAACTATTTCTCTCTATAGATATATATGTTTAGGGCGTTGGTTTTGGTAGCTAGGAAATTTTGAAAGATTTTTATAACTATAATCTTAATTGATTGCTATTATATAACCAATTTTCTATCATAATGAACATTTAATATAGTATTACTACTTTTATGTAACTGTAATGAATATAAGAAACCGAAATTTGTTATCCTTTCATCTATGTAACGCAGACAAAACATTTGTTGTTATATATGTCGGAGTCGGTCATGAATTCCTTAGCGTAACGAAGTGCGGCACGATTCCCGCGAGGCGGCAGCACTGTCGTGACGTCACGACGCGACTAACTTCGTGCGACTCACTTACGATTCCGCTCCCATTCGCTTCGTTGCCAAGTGTGATACAGTGTGATACTGAATTCCTACTAAGTGTATTAGGTACTTTAAATGTAGAATAAACGTGTTCCTGTATTCGCGGTTTCTCTTTGCTCGATCACCCTAGTGATACGCCCCTATGATGTTTGACGATCGTACTGATGTCGCTGTCGATCCGACATATATTAAATGCGACAAGAATTTATATGAAACCTGTCACATGCAGGTATCCTCACGATGTTTTCCTTCACCGCTGAGCACGAGATGAACCTATAAAGACAAATTAAGCACACGAAACAGCGGTGCTCGCCTGGGTTTGAACCCGGAATCATCGGTTAAGATGCGCGCGATGTACGGCGTAAGAAGGGACAGGGGATGTCGTACCCGATCCAGGCCTCGTCGAGGTAGTTCTGGACCATCTCGTCTTGCACGGGCGCGCGCGCGGCCGCGAGGCGGGCGGCGAGGCGGGGGGCGAGGGGCGCGGGGGCGGGGGGCGCGGGCGTCTCCTCGGGGTTGCTTTGGCCGCCGCGCGCGCCCAGCTTGGCCATCGAGCCAAAGTTGGCCATCGAGCCAAAGTTGGCCATCGAGCCGAAGTTCTTCCGCAGCTTGCTGCTCATACTGCGCCCGATGCTGCCGAACTGCTTCGCCACCGAGCTCATCTGCTTCGAGCTCTTCGTCGACAGCGCGTCGAGCGACCGCCGCAGCTCCTCGGGCGCGCTGCGCGAATGGCACTCGACCGTCTCGAGCTCGAGGTACGCGGCGAGCATGGCCGTCCTCTGGTACTCGTCCGGGAGGAGGTTGTTTATGGTCTTCTGGTCCGGCTCGACGTCCCATCGGAAATCTTCGCCCGGATCTACGTTGAAGCTGTAATCGAATTAAGTCGAAATTTTATTTCAAAATTTGTCCAATGTGTGTTTTCATGACATTGCAAAGATCTTCCTATCTAAAAATTGAGTACAGTAATGTTCGGAGTCCGTACAAGAACTCAAAGTTGGGTAGCTTGTTGCGGCGACTTCATTAAAACACTTTGACTCATAAATATTCCTGTTTTATGAAGCAAGTGATTTTGGTTAAGCATAATTAAATACCGTATTGGCATAGGGTTTCCATCCTCGTCTTCCAGCGGGACTCGAGCTCCATCGGTGGGCAGAGGCTCGCATGGGACGAGCGCTGAGAAATGTCCGGCGTCGTAAGCGAGCAGGATGGGCGCTTTGCTGCATACCGCAGGGTCCAACTCCAACGGCAGGTAGATACCGCCGAAGGGGATTGGGGCTATCGGATCACCGCGGAAATCCTGTCATAAATAAATAGTTTTTTTAGAAACTGTTTATCTTCGAACTTAGCTATATTTGATTTGATTCTTATGTTCTTATTTTATTCGTTTCGTAAATATAGAAGAAAGATAGACGGGGAAAAAACGCACATCATGATCATTATATTTGGTCGGTTCAGTCATACATGGTGTGTATCTGTGATATCTGCCTACTCAAAAAGGCTTACACAAAGGAATACCATCATAAACATGACATTTAAAGCACGTTTGACAAAGAAACAACGATAGCGTGATTTATAATAAATATGAGACAACATCACATACATTACTCTGATCCCAATGTAAGTAGCTGAAGCACTTGTGTTATGGACAATCAGAAGTAACGACGGTACCACAAACACCCAGACCCAAGACAACATAGAAAACTAATGGTAATCTACATCGACTCGGTCGGGAATCGAACCCGGGACCTCAGAGTGGCGTACCCATGAAAACCGGTGTACACACCACTCGACCATAGAGGTCGTCGTCGTCGTCGTCGTCGTCTAACGTCACCTATAGTCTGTTCGCGTTAAGAATGCAGTGAGTTGTCATTCTTTACCGGCCTGACTCCGCACCCTTTGACCAATCAAATCTTTTCAAATTACAAAGTCAAGTTCACATTTAATTAATTATTAAATGATATTTTTATTTTTATAATTTAAATTTTGTTTATTTATATACTTATATTTAATTTATTCAAGCTGTACACGTAATAATTAATCTAACCTATAGCTACTAGATGACGTTATGTCAAAATATGTAAATTTCTACATCGCGATGGCAAGATTCGCAAACGATTGTATATACCTAGTGTTAAGAATTTTGTTGATTAAACACCCCGATTCGATTTTTTACTTTAATGTGTATTTATAAAATTCATTATACTTAGTCTTTAAAACAAATATAATTTGTTGGAATTTTAACACAAATATGCATACACCTTCACCCTGCTGTTAAAAAAGATTTGATTGGTCAGGCGGCGGAGTAAAGCCGGTAAGCAATGATAACTCACTGCATTCTTAACGCGAACAAACTATAGTTTAAGTACTGTTGTATACAATATCGAGCAGGGCGTACCCTGAGCGCGACGTCTGCGAACACGATGACGGGGCGCTTCATGACGTGCGCGAGCGCGAACACGTGCAGTTGCTCGAGGCCGGCGTAGTGCGGCTGCGCGGCGGGCTGCGGGCGCGGCCGCGGCTCGGCCGACGCGGCGCGCACGGCGTCCGCCCACTCGCGCGCCCACTCGCCCTCCGACGGCCGCAGCCCCGCCGAGCGCAGCGGCACGCTCTCCGACCAGCGCCAGCGCCGCTTTATGGCCTCTGCCAAACCACGCGACACATCACACTGTCATTACACGAATCGAATTCGGCGAAAGTCGTCCAACCGACTTTTATTACTCGGGCTTAGGCCACCTCTCCCTTTTGAGGAGAACTTTTGGGGCTTCTTCCACCACGCTTTTTCAATGCAAGTTTGGATTTAATGGAGTATGGAGATTTAATTTTTTATATTTTGCAGTTTTAAACATGATGTTTTCCTTCGCCACCAAGCACAAAATAAAGTACAAACACAAATTAAGTACATTAAATCTATTGCTTAAGTTTAAGTGTGCAAGCATAAAAACACATGCATGCACGTCTTCTAACCACTGGACTATCTGGGCTTTAATTATTAATAGTAGCAATAGAAATAATCCAACAATACAAGAATCTGAAACTTGATATTAGTAGATTGATGAAATACTCACAAACGTACCTAACTATACATGGTGTTATTTTATTACGCATTTCTTTTGTAAGAGAATAGAGAAAAATAGTTGAACTGGATTTTAAAAATAATAATTACCGTTTAACAAACTCTGTGGTATGATGACTATTTATAATAGTAATTTAATCACATACATGGCAATGAATCATAGACACAAAGAGTAAAAGATTGATAGAAAAAAAATGTAAACTTACTTGTTAGAGCATCACCTCCCTCGCCGGATAACAAGGCTTGCACTTTCGTTCGGAGAGCCAGAAGTCGATCATGGAACCCGTAGGCAGCTAGCGAGGCCGCGTGAGGTAAGCAGTTACCGTCGCCAGATGTCGCCAGCGGTAATAGCCGTGGAGCCCCCGGAACGCGGCCGTGGCACCACCAGTTCAATATACCAGCCGACTCTAACGTTACGAGCGTGGCTGTTTCGAGAAGATCCTTTTCGATAAATATCCTGAGAGCAAACGAAACAAAACATTACAAAAAAATCGAAAAGTTATTCGTAATTGCTTATTGCTATTTAAATTTTTACTTCGAAACTACATTAAAATGCAATCTCTTAGAAGCTATATAAGCAACTAATCGAGTCAATATTAATAAAATTTTATTACTATACACTTTGTAGCAGCATTCCATTATGGTTTTTTAGAAAAAATAAAAATAAATGGGCGAATCTTGGAGCATAAATTTAATGCTGTAGTTTGAGATAAAACCAACATTGTATGGTACGCGTAATTACTGCCGAGAATGTAAAAGTACATAATTTAGCTAAATGTCGAATTTGTTATGGGGATAAAAATACATGTCCTATACACAATATCGTGTCTTTCTAAAGGTCTATTTATTTTAAAGTACCTGAAAGTATAGCATGAAAGCCTTTGCATATTCAACTAAAAAAGATTTTTTCTTTTGCAGTGAATTAGCAGACCAATTTTGAACTAGATTATTACGTGAAATTGTATATGTTTTGCACATAGTAGTTATAGCCTATAAATGACCCACAGCTGGGCTAAGGCCTCTTTCATTAAGGACAGGGTTTGGAACATATTCCACCACGCTGTTCCAATGCGGGTTAGTGGAAATGCTTGGTTTGTTGCACATAGGTATGTGTCTAATGTATGTAAACTTTTATAAACGTTAAAATATTTAGAAAAAAAAACAAACTAATAAATTGCATAAATTCAACGCTTGCGTGCCGGTATTTTTTTGTAAATGACCACAAATACCAAGTTCAACAATCGAGTTACAAAAGGTTAAAAGAGTGAATGGTTTGTAAGGGATCAATGACTGAAAATGATTGTAATGTGTAGCGTGCTAGATAGGGTTGGGCCCAGACGAATGGTTTACTTAATCAACTAAAAATTCGATGTAGTATCTGTATGCTTCAATATATCTGTTCAATTACGAAAAATGAAATAATCGGAAACACATTGTATTTTTCATACCAATTAAATATTGACAATAATAAAATAAAAATAAAAGTCGTACTCATGACGCAAATAAATTTGACCAGTTCGAGTATTCTTTCTTTAATTATAAAAATAGCAGTTGTTTCATTATTTTGTTTTTATTTAATCTAATAATAAATTATTTTCTACGAGAAGTATATATAATTAAGAAGTTGTTTATAACAGATACAATTTGTGTTATTTAATATACCTATAATGATTTTTCGTATAGATTACTTATATAAATAGGCTGAAGACAAAACAATTCATTACTTTTTTTAGTTCTGTCTTTCAATATGAATAAAACAAATGATATAGGCATAGAAAAAATATTCAGAATGTACAAATTCGTAAAGATTATCCTGTTTTTTTATACCAATAATAAACGGGCACATAAACCACCGGGATTATTATGGTTAATGGTCACCGCGGTCTTTGGCGCAGTAAGGAATTCTTTGCATTGCCAATGTGCTACCAACCTTGGGTACGATGTTATACCCCTCGTGAGTGTAAACTCACGAGGGGTATAGAGTGAGTGTTTTTAGTTTTAGTGTAGAGAGAGTTTAAAGAGTGAGTGAGCCAGTGTAAACTGGCTCACTCACTCTTTAAATCGGAACACAACAATGTTATTTTGGGCGGTACCAACTAGGGCGGGCTTACACAAAAGCCTACCAAAAAAATTTTCAAAAATGGAGATCGAGAGTTGTACAAAATCGACACCCCTATTTGTCCCTGTATTGGCAAATTGCCGAGACACGTGTGGGAAACGCAATGTCACGGCGGCTGGTTCGAGAGGCCAAGAAAAATCCTCGCTATAAATGACTTTTATACGACTATATCCGTAGGAAAATTAACTGAAAAATGCTGAATAAGCCGCATACGAATTTCGGTACTACGAAACTTATTTGTGTAGATATTTGACATTTGAACTTTGTTTATTTCCTAGTTTTAATTATATGCTATTGGGTATCATTAAAAATGTAAAGTAGCTGTAATATTTAGGCAGGTCGCCTTGACCTCGGCATTCTGACAACAAATTGACAGTTTATCGCAACGAATCGAAATGTAATCGTTGCCGTTGAGCCGAATACCCATTTAACAAAAGGAATGATCGAACCTATTCCAATGGAAGTAGGAAAAAAGATGAACAAACCTCAAATATATGTATTTCATGCAACTTTGTACACTCCTAAAAGTTTATGATAAATATTAATTTTTTTTATAATATATTAATATATATTTTATATCATATTACTTGCAAAATTCCGATTACATTTTCGTCGACGTTAAAAAAGCCAATTTTTGGTAAAGCTATTGTGAATATCATAGATTAATCAAGCTCTTGACCATCATGTCTATCACGTCAATTTGCCGTCAAAAGTTCTTTATTTGGCTTTTTTTATTGTCATGTTTGGAACAGAGCTTTAGCAAATCGCCTGAAATACGTAAATAAACATTTGTTTATCTTTTTCCTACTTTTCAGCCATACATATGTGTACTTGTATGGTGTCAAAAAAGTAATTGTTAACTTAAGAGTTGCTATACTGACTGAATAATAAAACCAATCTCTTACCTAAAATCTGGCGGATAAACTGATATATCCGGCAGTAGGAGAATGTGGTCGGAGGTTAGTGTGTTCGGTTCCGGGTCTGTGTTGCTTCTTAACGCCCACACCAGTCCCTCGTTATCTGTCGCTCTTGATATACCTCGGGAGAGTTTACGACCTGACGATAGATATAGACTTATTGTGTGAAATTATTTATTTGTAATTTTTGCCCGACTATTATAAAGATGACTTGCAAAGTAAAAATAAACCATATTTCAAAAGGGATATGATTGAATAATTTATGATTTATAGTGAGATTGTCTTAGTGTAGGACCATTTTATAGTTTTATGGATGGCGAATATTAGCTGTCACGCTATCTTGAAAAATACATTTTAGCAAAAAATTTGCTATAAAATACAGATATTATATAGATACATTAGCCGTTCTGCTATACCGATGGGAGTATACGTTTCTAATTATATGAGTGAATGAAAATCACGGTCTGGTTTGATCGTGGTCACTAAGATAATACGGACGCATCCTAAGTTTGGTGCTTTATGCTTAACTTGTAGTGGAACATTAAAACATGAATAATATTTTAATATTCATATTTATATTGAGATAATCCTACGTTGTATGAAAAATAATTGAATTCATTCATGGCTTGCAACGCTAATTGCAGATAGGTAAAAAGTAATTTTACAGGTAACAACAAATAATCGGGATATTTTTCGAGTTTCTCATTATCGCCAATAGATGGCGTTATAGTATCATGTATCATTTATTTTTACATTGTTCGAGGTTTTCTTAGCAGGACGAGTGTTGTAGGATAGTTTTACATATGTTTTTTTTATGGAATAGGTTGGCGGACGAGCAAAATTATCCTTACATCATCAATGTGCCAACCAACCTTGGGAACTAAGATGTTATGTCTCTTATGCCTGTAGTTACACTGGCTCACTCACACTTCCAACCGGAACACAACAATATTGACTACTTGGCAGTAGAATAACTGATGAGTAGGTGGTACCTACCCAGACGGGCTTGCACAAGGACCTGCGACCTAGAAGTTTCGTAGTTAAGTCTACCATCAGCAAGCAAAATGAATCGTTCCTTGAATGTTGTATAAAATATATACGGAAATTAACTATTATTATTGAAATTATTTGATGTTACTTACATTCGGGTGCTGGTGTGAGTACTAAGTTGGAGGGCGCTGAATATGACATGTTGAGGTCGAGTGTTCCCACAGAACGTTCTGGGATTACATCGCCACCAGCTCTCGGCCGAAGGGACGTGTTATGGACCCGCTCTAGAAATAAAAAAAAAACTTTATTAATTATAGTATTGTTAAGATCTATCACAAGTTTTTTTTTTGCCAAATATAGAGGGAAAATGCCTAAAATAATAAACGATGATTTGATGAGCATACTTTTTGAAATAGCAGTCACAAATTTAGTGTTAAAATCATAGTATCGCACAGTAATAAAAGTGTATTGACTAATGTGATGTTGGACTTAATAGTCTTGTAACTAAAAACGTCCGCCATCATATTCCTTATAAGCCTAGTATGCGACCAAAAATCTCCCACTGGATTCTTTCCACCGTCTTCTCAGATCTATATATTTCTTTTCCCCCAACTGACGTTGAATTTTCGATGATACTTTTTTATGTCACGCACCTTACAAATAGTTTATAAATGTTTCCACAATACTTTCTTTTGTATTTTCTAAATGGTATAGAATTACTAAATTACACCACTAAAATACCCATTTTTCGGATATTATTGTGACACATGCCCGACACCAAAAATTCTCATCGTCGAACCAGATATATGTTTTAATAATTCACATTATAATTGTTTCTTATTGGTTACGATGGCCTACTGACCGATTTCAACCATGGCCACTCTCGTGGGAGACTATCCAACTGCTCAGGATATGATGGAGCACAGATGTATGAGCAGCACAAGTTTCATCTCAGTTCATCTCTCTATCGTTCTAATGGAATACCGTCGTAAGACAAAATGACAAACGTTCTTTTGTTAGTGTAAGTTAGCCTTTATATTTATCAAATAATTGATGTAATAGGTGGATGGACAAATAGGTCAACTGATGGTAAGTGGTCATCACCGACAATAGATATTAACACTCACACCAATCACTACCAACCTTGAGAGCTAAGATGTTATGTCCCTTGTGACTTTAGCTTTACTATTGCTGTTTGGCGGTAGAATACCTGAGGATAGGTACCTTACGGGCCTTACCGAGGCACTACCATAAGAAAATGAATTGTAAAGTTCCTTAGATTAGATATACAAAAAGATTTTTATTTAAAAACCCGCTATGTAAAAGTTATCAGATAGTTGATGATGTTGTACCGTAACAACCGTAACAAGATCAATTTATTTTTTACACTATACTAGCGAAACTCAGGCGGCCTGTCCATACATATACAATGTGTATGTATGGACAGGCCGCCTGGTATATGTGTATTACACATATACCAATAGTCAAGTCAATCGCTTGAACAGTAAACTAGTGTACGTGCTGCAATTCCATCTAATAATGAATTACGACAGAGGTATTCGAGAAAAATAAATATGTACTCTCATGGTAATCGGTCTAAAGGCGTCGAGGTTTATTGATCACAGACATCAACGTACACTTTTTTATACAAATTTATCCAAATATTTATTCTTAGATTTCGGTAACCTAGAAACAGGGTATTTTTTTTTTATTTATAAATATGAGACATCACATACATCACTCTGATCCCAATGTAAATAGCTTAAGCACTTGTGTTATGGAAAATCAGAAGTAACGAAGGTACCACAAACATCCAGACCCAAGACAACATAGAAAACTAATGATAATCTATATCGACTCGGCCGGGAATCGAACCCGGGACCTCGGAGTGGCATACCCTTGAAAACCGATGTACACGCCACTCGACCACGGAGGTCGTCAAATTATTTCATTTGCTCCTAATTTTGTATTAATGACAAAATTAGGAGCAAATAAAATTTAGGCTAGCAGACGGAATCTAATGCGATTTGCGGCTCGATCGTTCGTGATTCACTTTCGTCATGTCATACCTATAATGGGAGGTATTTTTATTTCTGCCTCCTTTACGCGTTGCGTTGTTCAAACATGACTTCAAAATATTATTATAAGACGGCTGCTCGTGCCAAAACAGTCGTCATCGTGCATCGACGCATCGTATACGATATGTAATTCTAGATGTTTTTAAATAAGTCAGTAAGTCAAATGTGTTAAAAATACATTACTGATGTATATGGAATGGTATGGCAACCATCATTTGGTAAAGATTGCGTGAATCTTAATGAACGAATGCGGTTTCAAATGTAAGCACGCTTAAATTTTTGCGTAATTCGTGTTTATAATTCATGTCCTATCAGCGTGGTGGAATTCCCTTTCCTAAACACAAGATGAGTGTTAGTTATTTTTTTTATTTTGATAGTCGTTGGCGATCGTCCAAATGGGCCTTCTGATGATAAGTGGTCACCATTGCCCATAGACAATGGCACTGTAAAAAATATTAACCATTCCTTACATCACCAATGAGCCATAAACCTTGGGAACTAAGATATTATGTCCCTTGTGCCTGTAGTTACACTGGCTAAATCACTCTTCTACCAGGTAAAAAAATTGAGTTCGCTTGTCGATTCGAGGTGCGTTCGAAAACAGCTTCGACGCCTGTCCCCGCCATCTCCTAATTGAACGAAAGCCGGGATGGTCACGCGATTGCTATCCAGTGGTTTTAGTTAGTAAGAATTCCATATAACTCGGTTCCAACATTTGACAGCGTAAAGTAAACAATGCGTGCGTTCAAAAAGTTGGATCTCAAACGCAGCTCCAGGTACGAGTTACCTATAGTCGATCTAGTTAATTTATCACTAGCCGTATGTATTTAATTCAAGCAATTTTCTCGAGTCATATCAGACGAAGTTAATTCGTATAGGGCTTTGATGAAAGACAATGGAAGCAATGAAGCGAGAACCGGATGCGATTGACGTGAACAGACGTACGGTTCAGTGCGCATGCGTACCGTGTTACATAATTTTACTCAGAGCTAGCCCTTGCTCCCAGCTACGCTCTAATGACTTTCATTAATGAAGATAAACTAATTGAATCGATTTCATACATAACCTATACTAATGTGAATTATCAATAAAATGTTTTTCTATCATATTTTCTTACTTCTTCTATTTCTCACTTTACAAAAATATATACAACTTTATTCTTAATATAAACTGTCTCAAAATCGGTTTGAAGCTGATAAAAACCGATAATATACAGTAAATATCCAAAACACACCGGCTCTTGATTTTGTTATTGGTTTACTCGACTATGTTAGTAAATGTGAATTTAAAATAGATTGTATTTGTTTTCGAATTCACTGATTTTGAAAATTGAACGTTGTTGAAATCATAGTGTGGTCAATGTTAAGGGAATATTCATGTATTCATTACCAAGAACAGTGTTGACTTTGGCGGATATACTCTACAGGCTGCTTTAAGCAGCTTGCTTAAAAAAACTGATAAAACAGGATGCAACAGCTGCAACATTCCTCATAAGAAAAAATGTCTTCTTTTTATATAACAAAAATAACAACAGCCAATGAACCCAATTTTTCGGATCGCGATAGCAACAAATTAAGGAAGAATTTAATAAATTAAAAACAATGAAATATCACGAATTGCTCATGAAAGTAAATTGGTTGGTATGAATAATTTAAGCATATTCCACGAATAAGACTACTTTCGTGACATTTGTATCACGGGATAATCTAGTTTTGCGGGATTCGGTGTAGATTATTGTTCCGCTGATTTCGTAATAGGTATACACTGGCATAGTTTAAAGGATATAGCAATTAGACTGCTCCGTTGCCTTAGTGGTTAGTTTTTCAACGTGCCAATAAAGTATCTACGATTTTTTGTGTTTATTTTCAATAGCCTAGAGTTTATTGCTTGATAGTGTTAATATTACGTGTCTCAAACAGTAGAAATATCTAGTTAGTCCCGTAAATGAACAATTCCTGTAAGTTTCGGGACGCGATACCGTCGGATTATATGAGTAATTCAATATAGAGAGCATATCTATCGTCGTATATCTATAATGCCGTTATCTAGCTAAACTCAATTATGAGCTATGAGCAAAAACGCTGTAAAAATGTAAACCTATGGAATTAATTGATGATAAGACCATAAAATTATTTCCAAAACGAATCATGATATGAAAAAACCGCGTTTTTATGTCGATAGAGTTTTATTTTCTTATGAATATGCCATCAACTATGGAAATCGATCACATGTGAGACATGTGTGTATGAGGACGCATGGAGTAGGACGTCCTTAGGCACGGTGGAGTGACGGTCGACTCAAAACGGCTGGCAGGAGCTGGATGTGAGTAGCCGAAGAATGATCACAGTGGCGTACAATTAGAGAGGCCTATGTCCAGCAGTAGACAAATATGAGCTGCTAATGATGATGATGATGATGATGGCTGATTTATATTAGCACAATTTTTCAGCAACTTTATATTTGTCGGTGATTTGTTATTCCGAGTTGAGATTTTCCGCGATGACAGAAATCGAATTGGACATAATCACCATTATATTTTATTTGATTTATAATAAATAAATACGTTAATACAAACAATATATTATTATATAAACACATTCCATTTCTCAAAACAACTTTAACGATGTTATTAAAACAAACGATATAAATCAATCTTCATTACTATCATCTTAAACTTATTCAGAACTATCGACCCGCCCCGGCTTCGCACGGGTGCAATACTGATACTAAATTTACTACACATTTTCTTTACTAAATATTCTACAGATTTTTTTATTTACGATATCACGTTAAAATAATCCCACCAAAAATATTAAATGTAAAAAAATGCCAAGGGTCTTTCCATTGTATCTCTTAAAACCAAGTCCTATTCAAATTATTATGTTATAAATCAACATTTAGTAATTGTATCAATAGTTTTCTTTATATTATAATTATAGTGACTTGGCAATGAGCACAAATTAAAAGCTGCTTGCTGCTTGGAATTATATGCCAATGTTACTGAGCATCCCCCGATACTCCAGTACCAGGCATTTGTGAGTAAACCTAAACCCCCCTCCCATTTACATGGGGGAAACGCGGAAGAACGATGTTCTAACGAGATGATGTTTCAGGAAATTTCATTAATCATAATATATTTTTTATTTTTTTTATAATCTAAGTTTATTTTAGTTTTAGTTTTGCAGTCACTGACTGATTGATAGGCAGATTTAAGTAAAACATAACATGATGACTATAGCTAAATTTAGTATTTAACAATTTAATTTTTGTATTAAGAAATAATAAACATCCATAAAAGAAAAGAAAACAATCAATGTAAGACCAAAACGCCGTGGGCGGGAAATGATTGTCATGAACTTATGAAATAAAACAGTGAGTGCGAATGAGTAGTCTTGATATTTTTAGAAATCACATGTTAATATTTAGGACGGTTGGACTCCGTGGGCGATTTGAGGGTATACGTTTTTATTTTGGTAACAGCCGCTCTATTCTCAGTGATGTTATAGCGACTGATATAACATGATTGTTTTAGTTAATCCTTGTTAGTAAAGATTACGTTACAAATCTGATCAAGTTTCAAGCATCGCTACTTATCGATACATAGTATAAAACAAAGTCGCTTACCGCTGTTAGTCCCTATGCTTAGATCTTTCAAATTACGCAACAGATTTTGATACGTTTTTTTTAATAGATGGACTGATTCAAGTTTATTTGTGTAATACCTGTATAATATAGTAGAGAAAAACTGATTTATAGGTTTCTAATGTGATGTCATAAATCGACACATTTTTGGATTTATATTTCACAAACGTCTATTTACTTTAATACCAACTAGCCATTTATAAAAACAATTTTTGAAACAATAACAACTTAATTTACGCTGAAGCTCCAGTCTAATCTCCAGATTATTGATTTAGAGTATCGTTAGTAATACTGTTTGCCTATTAGATTTCATTTTATGACGTCATAATGTCACAAAGTATTGTGTAAAATTAACTGAAACATTTGATTAAGTGATTTATAATTGCATATATACGTTAAATTAGTAGTTTCTTTATCTAATCAATATGTTACATATTGTTAGACAGTTATGTGTGTTATTATATCAGCTAATCGTAAAACCAATGTTTTGATAATATTGAATATTTTTGATCTACGTCAGAAATAAGGAAGTTTGTAAATTGGCAATTTTTCTTCTTTAATTATAATTAACCAATATTTAAATTCGACTGTATATGTTCATCCTGAAAATTTATTTGGTGATGGGCTTTGTACAAGTCCCATCTGGGTAGCTACAATCCATTAACATATTATATATACGTATGAAATATATCATATAGTGAAGCAGTAATACTCTGTGTTTTTGTGTTCCGGTTTGAAAGGTGAAGGAGCTAGTGTAACTACAGGCACAACTGACATAACAAATTAGTCCCAAGGTTGGATGTACATTGGAGGTATAAATAATTCTTTAAACATCAATCTATGTGGCGTAGTGACCCCGTAAAATTAAGTGGCCCAAATGCATGTAACGCTACCAATTTCATACAAGCTATTTAACTTAGCTATGTAATATATAATACTAGCGACTCGTCCCAGCTTCGCACGGGTGCAATACTGACACTAAATATACTACAGAACTTTTTTTATTAACGACATTACATTAGATACTTCTAAAATTATCAGTATTTCTTTCCTATTTCTCCCTGTATTATGTACAAAAACCTCCCTCTCGAATCATTCTATCTATTAAAATAAACGCATCAAAAGCCGTTGCGTAGTATTAAAGATTTAAGCATACATAGGGATAAAGAGACAGAGAAAGCGACTTTATTTTATACTATGTAGTGATTTATAACTTACCTACATGTTATTTATGTAAGAATCCTTGACATGTTTGGTTAAGAATAATCATGTTTTTAAAATAAATTTAATGAACCGCGTTAATAGCTAATAAAGTGAAAATTAATCATGTAAGGATTAAGTTATTACGTTTCGTATTTAAAACACAAATAAGTATAATATGAACGCGTTCGGATTTGAACATTCCGAGTGAGTGGATGCTAATGAATGTTCGAAGGTTGGCAGCAAATTTCGGCCTCCATACGTTACCAGATTAATCTAGGTTAATTTTCTATTTAGATTAAATGTTTATAACACAATTATTTATGTATGTCCGCTTGTACTGGCATGATTTCATTGTTATGCATTCTCCTTCAACTTTCTGAATATTGAAAATAATATATTGTCAGAGTATACACCTACCCACTTTTAAAAAAATAACATTAAAAAATTATATTCGAAATTTAAATTTTAAAACCTAACACAAAACCAATTTACTTATAAAGTTACTTTTTCGAAAACACAAAATAATGTATTAAATAAATTTAATGATTATTAATAAAAAAATAAAAAATATAGTTTACCATCTGTGTGATTGTCACCAATAGGATTGGCTTCCATCACCATGATGAACCCTGAAACAATAGAAATAAAATTAAAAAAAAACAACGTAAAAATAAATAGAAACCTATTCTTTGTTACGAGTTACGACTATAACCATTCTTTATATTTGTCCCGACCGTGCTACTTGGAAACGAAAATAATGGCACCCAAGGGGTAACGATGTAATTTGCGCCTTTTATCGCCAAACATCACGTAAAACATTTTCGAGACTTAAATATACTTTTCGTTTGAAAAACATACGTAAATTGTAAAATATTCCTAATACATAGTAAAATTATAAGTAATTTTGGATTTATATTCTTTAACCTTCGCATAATCACTAAAAGAAGTTTATTTATCTTTTGATCTAGATAGAACACTTTAGATGTAGCAACAAATATAAGTTATATTGTCTAAATGCGAAAGTATCTGTCTATCTGTTGCATTTTCGGTGAAATCGAATTTGATGAGATTTTACTACTCTTTATGTTTAATACCTGACAGGCAACTCTAAAACCCGAGTGAAGACGCTTCGACAATCATTCTAAAAATATTATACATAGAGACAGCTTCTTTACGCTTTTATTGTTGGAAATATTATACATACATTATTTAATATATAATATTAACTTTTAACTAAAGTATTTGTTGTAATGTTTGAAGCTGGAAATCGTGGACGTCTTCTAGTTTAGATATATAATAGTATAATATATCTAAACTAGAAGACGTATAAAGTATATAGTATAAATAATTGTGAAAATTTAATTCTGTTAAGCGAAGTGTATATAACCAAAGGATCCTATCGTATTATTTTAAATAACTTTCCAAAAGATATCACAAAATTTTTGGCCCTAATAATGTTTACAGCGATCGTTGCCAAAATGGTACATGAAAATTAAGAAATAAACACGCATGCAACGATGACACATAATACACCTACACAAAGTTTAAAATAGCGTGGCAAGTCTAATAATAAGACGGCAGAGCAACCAGTTACATTGACCTCTCAGATTTAGTATCAGTTTCGGTCCTTTGAATCTTCGTTAGTAGAGCGGAAGCTCATTGTATCGTGGTTGTTTTAAATTTTAATGACAATATTTTAACAGTGTAGAAAGATTTGAATATTAAAAGCGCTGTTGTGGAAATTTTCATCGTTCGTGGTTATGAATTTTTACGTTGGATATTTACGGGGTCGTTAGCACTACTTTACTGTGAAAGTTAGGGTTACCTTAAATTAATTTTTTGTTTCGTTAAGTTTTTAAACTATATTAATTTATTATTTTATCGTTAGATATGTAAGATTTATTATCAAATTTTACCATCGTGAGCGTTTACATATTTTTTACGCGCTAACATACATGCGCAAAATAATCAATCAATTTAATTTTGAAAAAAAAAAATTATATATACATTTGTGTCTAAATAATGAATAAAAAATGACAGCAGATCCATATCATTGCCTGGTAGGACTTGGATTAGCACTTAATAAGGCGTACTATGTAACTTTATTAAGCTGTCAACGCTCGTCTTAAATAATATCCATCCTCAAAAATACACTCTAGACGAGTATGGCGACACAGCCACAAAAGCAATATGATTGAGTAGCTGAGTCGTTGCGTAGTTGTCGTATAAGGTAACGCAGAACCTAGAAGTCGGTTAAAAGTGTGTTATGTTACGTGAGGTCTTAACGAAACCTTATAAGGCCTGCATCACAGCGTCTGGGCGTGAACAAATGCTAACTACAAAGGAAACGTTTTATATTGTGGGCGGAAATTCGAAACCGTGTCTAGTGTTTATAAATAAATACGTGTATTGTGTGCGTTTTAAACCGTTAACGCTATCTGTTTAACCTACATATTTTTTTTATGAATTTGCCAGTCGCCTCCACAGCGTCACTAGTCTTAAAATAATAAACCGGAATAGTTGTTAATTAATTCATTATATATTTATACAGACATGCTTATATAACTACGTTTTAAAATAACGTGTTCAAAATTCGAGATTTACAAATGTTATCAGTACGTTGTGTATACAATTATAAAAATCTAATTTAAATTAAAAAAGAGAAGGAATAAAAACAAAAAACCCTTTTCTCTGTTTTTGTTAAATTTCATTTTTTAGTATTAATTATTAATACCAGCAGTCAGTTAGTATGTTTGTTCGTGTGTATGTTTGTTACCAACACAAAATAGTTGTCAGCAAGGAAGCTGAGAAGAATTTAGCTATCCTATGGTATTGAAACATCGATTACTGTATAAAATAAAATCGAATTTATATTATATACAATGAAAAAATGAATTATCCATTTGACATAACTTGGAACCGATTACAGCAAAAATTTCAACTGAAAGGTCCATATTATACAGTCACATATCATATTTATATAAGAGCTTGTAAAATAATAACATTAGCATTTATATAGGTAAATCATAATAAGACATTTATCTCTGAAAACAATATTTCATCTCGGCTGAATGATTCGAGGTATATCATTGTTTAAACTCATTTAAGGGTACAAATTCTAAACTAATGAATGTTGATATCGAACGACTCACTCTAACCCTGAAATTTGGATAATAAAACAAAGAGATCTTACTATGCCTATAGTCTCCCTGAAGTTGAGTAAACAATTTATTGCTTTTTATTTGTTGGATGTTTAAATTAATATTGACGCGTATCATTGCAAAAGATACAAGAGTTTTATTTTTACAAAACAACCTTTTATATTAAATACATATATAGTATATAATATAATTGTGGTATGTGTTTACTCATACGAATTTGGGTAAGTAGTACACATACCTAATTGTCGAAAAGAGATTAGATTCTTTGCGGATTGTTGGACGTTAATACGTGACCTTACGATATTTTCCTTATTCGCATATTTTGTGGCGAAGAATAAAACAAATTTAAAACACACAAAAAATAATATACAGTTGTTTTCGGTAAGTACATACGCAGATCCTATTAGACAATAATTTACTGAAAAGTTTTAATCTTTTTTTTACCTGGTGTTTTGTCATACATTTGAGTCTCAAATGTAGTCTATCTCATACAATACTTAACATTATTGGCTGTAATAACAGGTACATGGGGTAACATCATGATTTCCAACCAAGGTCAGCATTCCGTTGAACATTTATTTCCACTTGCATTCTACACTTTTACTTTGTTAGCATTTAGCATCAGATGGCATTCTACCTAGCTGTCAAAATTAAAAAAATATTTATGTCAAATTACTTTTTTGTCTCATTAGATGTCGAAACACTTGGCCCTTGGAGTAGTGGTGCAAAAAGCTTCATTAAAAGTATAACAGCTAGCTTTATTGCCTCCTCTGGTGACAGGAGGGCTGGTTCATTTTTATCCCAGAGGATCGGAATTACGATTCAACGGTGAAATGCTACTATCATTCTTGCCACCATTCCACGCGGTCAAGATTCATACAAATACTATTTTAGTTGACATTTGTATATATTTCATTACTTAATGTTAATAATTATCATATTAAAAACATAGATAAACAAAACTGTATCTCTATAATTACGTTATCAAAATACTTTATAACATCAAATATTCCACGAAACGTGTACATTTCGCTATATTAAACGTGGACTCTCTGAGGACATCATTATACAGAATACCAAAAGTTGTTAAAACACGCTCAAACTAATGCTTTTCTGTGTCAAGCTTAAATGAGATATCTAGATGGAGTTTCGAAATTTGTTTATCAACTTTAAGTTCTACAATAAATAAGGCTACGCTATTGCACAATTTTAATAAACAAATTGAATATAATTGTTGAGGACATACATTTTAAACAGGAGCATAATTTTCCGCAAAAAAAAACCGGTAAAAGAGTTCTTTTTTCAAAAATATTTATGGCATGTATTGGAGGAAGGCCAAATAAGTCACCTTATTGTAAGTGGTTGCCACTGCCGTAAATTTTAACCATTTGTTACGTAACCAATGCGCCTATCAACCTTGTTACTGAAATGGTAACAAGACAACTAACATACAATATCCTGTGCATGTAGTAGTACCTACAATAACATAGATTATTGCGTTTTGCCGGTAGAATATATGGTGATGAGTGGGTGATACCTACTAAGACAGGCTTGAACAAAGGTATGTTACCAAATACTCGTAAGTCTCGTAAGTATTTTGTACTTAAAGGGATTTTATTATACTAGAATAGCAGTTAATCATATTATACACTATGTTAAGCAACGTAATGTTGAACTTAAAAAGTGATACGATATATTTTGTATATCATTCCTTAAACTACCAATGAATCACCTAAGAATACGTTTTATGTAATAATTACTATGATTGACTTGGAAGTTTAATAGTCTCACCTATATGATGCCTATATGACCCATACCTATGATGAATGAGGTGGTACCCACGTACAAAAAAGCCTTAACAGCAGTAGTTCAATAACATATATACCTACTAGTACTACTATAGGAGGCATATATTGCTGGTTATTTCGATTTTTATACATACGGATAAAAATGATAATACATTTTATAAAGGAAGTCAGATACACGAAAATAATCTATAAAAAAAAATTAGTTGTTTGTTCAGTTTGTTTGTTTATTTACGCAAAAACAAATAATGAAAACGAATAATAATAAAATTAACGGCTCCCCTGCCTCCTGACTCTAGAGTCAGGCACAAATGGCATAATAGTATTACAAAATTGGATTAAAACTTCGCTGCAAATTCAATGTGTTCCGTCTGACTATTAATCGCCCTCAAACAGGTATTTGGGACAAGGACGGAATTAGAATCTTCCATGTCAATATCGTGTCTATTGAGCAGAGCAGCTGAGCTGTCTCGTGAAGCCTTATTATTGAGTTGTGATCAAACAAAGCCGATTTCGAATGAAGAATAGATTTTTTTCTTAAGTACTTTATACTATAAGAGGAATAAATTACGAATTTCAATTCTCAACTATCAAATAAATAAGTACTAATGAGATGAAGCTATCATAATATTAATAATAGGTTGGGGAAAAAGTTTCTTCGTATTTTATATGAAAATTCAAAAAGTTTTTTTTATAGTTTATTTACATTTGACTAAAGTATGTAGGTGCTATTTTGTTCCATAACTTTTTGCCATCTTGTTGGTAGTGACATGATCCCATTGCTGTAAAAATTTTGGGGCTTCTGATCGAAAAACTGCGACAAGTGGTTTTGGCAGTCCTTTCGTGATGTTAACCTGACACTGCCTAAGGTATTCTGCAGAGACCGAAACAGATGAAAATCTGAAGGTGCAAGGTCAGGACTATACGGCGGATGCATTAATACCTCCCAGCCAAACTCTCGTAATTTTTGTTAAGTGGCTAAAGATGTGTGAGGTCTATCGTTGTCATGGTGAAAAACCACACCCCTTCTGTTGATCAATTCTGGCCGCTTTCTCTCAATTTCTTGCTTCAATCTCATCAATTGTTCGCAATACAGTTCTGAATGATGCCCTTCCAATCCCACCATACACACAGCATTACCTTGTTGCGAGTTAATTCGGGTTTTGCCACAGTCTGTGAAGCTTGACCTGCCTTTGACCACGATCTTTTTCGCACGTTCTTGTCGTATGTGATCCACTTTTCATCACCAGTTATCAGCTTCTTCAAAAATGATTCGGTTTCATTACGTCGTAATAAAGAATCACAAATGAGTACACGGTTCATTAGGTTTTTTTCAGTGAGTTCATGAGGCACCCATTTATCGAGCTTTTTTGTGTACCCAGCTTTATTCAAATGAGTCAAAACCGTTTTGTGGTCAATCGCCAGTTCTTCAGCTACATCGTAACTACTAATATGCTGATCTTGCTCCACTTTTTGAAAAATGGCATCAATTTACCAAATATGATACCAAAACCAGCCAGATACAAATGGTATAGCCAAAGAGATTTTATTACAAGTTCATACATACTATATGCGAAAAGACATTTTCCCCAACCTAATACTAATGTTTAAAATACTAAGAAACATTCATGAATAATTTTTATAAATGATTTTAAGCTCAGATGGTCCAGTGGTTAGAACGCGTGCATCTTAACCGATGATTTCGGGTTCAAGCCCAGGCAAGCACCACTATTTATATGTGCTTAATTTGTGTTTATAATTCATCTCGTGCTCGGCGGTGAAGGAAAACATCGCGAGGAAACCTGCATGTGTCTAATTTAATCGAAATTCTCCCACATGTGCATTCCACCAACCCGCAACAGTTTGGTGGAATATGTTCCAACCCGCTCCTTAATGGAAGAGGAGGCCTTAGCTCAGCAGTGGGAAATAAACAGGCTACTACTACTTTACTTTTTAAGAAAATATTTAAAATTATTTAAAAATCGAATGCATAATAAGACGTGACGTTGTATTAATAAAAATTTAAAAAAAAATCTAATAGTATGTCATGAACAGTAAACAAAGCACCAAATTTATTGAAAATAATATATTTTATTAATTCTAAAGGGTATAAAAATAAAAAATGACATTAATTGAGAAGCGAAATCGAGACACGCTGAGAAACCGGAAGAACGTCCGCGACTAATACGGCGGCGAGGCGATGTGGCCGCCGACTAGTCGTAGGCAAAATAAAGGATAATTGAAAAGGAAGTCCGTTCATTGCTGTGATTTTCTTTGTTTTATTTAATTGCGAAATGTTCGGTTTCGTTTTCCGGTGTTAAGAAATTGACAAAGAATCTGACGATTATATAGATATCTATCATAACGACCGTGGTCGAACAATGTGTGTTCGGGAATCGAACTGATAACCGGATCAGTTCGATTCTCGACCGAGTCGATCTTGAAAAAGTTCATTCGTTTTCTATGTTGTCTTGCGTCTGGTAGTTTGTGGTACCGTCGTTACTTCTGATTTCCCATAACACAAGTTTTAGCTACTTACATTGGGATCAGAGTAATGTATGCGATGTTGTCCAATATTTATTTATTGACATCTAATTATATCGTTGCTACCTGTATTAGATATTTTAATTAAATTCTAATTTAATCTGGCTTTATATATTCATAGTACAAATATTTTTGTTCTGAATTTGATTTTAGATCGTCACGAAAAACGGGAATATTTCTTTTTTTATAATTATTCGTTTCAAAACGTTTGCGTAATATTGTGATAATGTTATTAAAATAATGCTAGGTATGTTTCAAATAAACCAATAGCTGTTTATAAACACGCAACATACTAAAACAGAACTGATAAGACACATACGGCTTAGCAGGCCAATAATGGTGATTCATAATACTTTTTGCTATATTTACAATTTTATCGCCTTGCAAAAAATATTTTACTATGGTTTTTACGCATACATTACGAAATACATAAATGTTTTACTTAAAATCTTAAAAGAATATGCAACATCAAAAATACCTTAAAAATACATTATTCTTTCAAATACTTTTGAATCGTCCTTATAATTATGTACAATATTATATTAAAAACTACAACCGATTCGGAATGTAGATTGTAGATATTATGTACCATTATATAGGTATGTTAATTATGTCGTTAATCAACGAGTTAGCGTGAAGATAGAAATATTTTAACTTCTGTAAAATTAATTAAAAAAAGTGTAGAAATCGGCATCATAATAAGACAAAAAAATTATTTAATTTTTTTTTAACATTTTTGATGTTTATATGAAAGGTACATAAATAAAGGCTTACCGTATAGGATTTGACAAAAAACAATTTCTTTCAGGGTTTCTTTTTCCGAACTGGTGGTAGTGTTTAATTTGACCATCTATTAAGTGTAATGCTTCTATATTGAATAAAGGAATTTGAGTTGAGCTTAAGTTTAGGACACTTTTTTTACTATTGTTTTAAACGATACCACGTCATTTTTCGGAAAATTATTTTAAACTTCAATGTATTGAATTTATTAAATTCGTACGATATCGCTCAAAATTTAATATCTATTTGGCAAGACATAATCACATCGCGTATGCTCGTCGTATAGTAAGAGAAAGTGCGTTGATATCATATAATTGTTACAATGAACTTCGATTGGTTACGGTCGTGTTATGGAAAGCAGCAACGATGTAGCAAAAATAATATTACTTGTGACTATGCCTGGTTGACATTGAAAAATACCCCATATTTTTTAAAATGTAAACTCTCTGTCAAATCAAATCAAATCAAATCAAATCAATTTTATTCAAGTAAACTTCATAATGAAGCGTTTTTGAATCGTCAATAATCAAATACTACCACCGTTTCGGAAAGCAGCTTCTAGCGAGAAGAAACGGCAAGAAACTCGCATAGTTGCTCTTTTCAAATAAACACATTTACAATGCTGTTATTGACAGTAATTAGCGTCCTATGATGGAACCCGAGCCTAACTCCAGGCGTTTCTTTCTAAAAAGTACTCTTTTAATGAATAGTATGATTTATTTATTAATTTAGTCTTAATAATATTATTATTAATGATTTATTATGATTATATATTATTAGATATATAATGATTTATTTATTAATTTAGTCTTAATAGTCTTAATAATATGTCAAGGTTGTTTCTCTAGGCAAATAAAAGATTTTTGGATATTTGCTTAGAGCTGTGCGAGAATGAAATGAGATGGTATTGAAAAATCAAAATCAAAAAAATCTTTATTCAAGTCGGCTTTACGAGCACTTTTGAATCGTCAATTAACAATTAAGTGAAGCTACCACCGCTTCGGAAAATAGATTCTACCGAGAAGAACCGGTAAAAAACTCAGTAGTTACTCTTTTTCAACATTTAATAAATACAAAGTCATGTTAGTTAATACAATTAATTAAATTATAATAAAAATATTGATGGGTCAATGAAAACAAACCTATTGTGTGTGGATTAAGGTGACTATCATATATCGGCTATGTAGGCCATTGTAAGAATACGTACAATATACAAATGTTTTAAACGGCGATTAAGTTAGGATAGAAAATTGAATTAACAGTTAACATTGTTCCTATTTCCCTGATCTATTATTTATTTTATCTACTAATCAATGTAATTTACATTACTGTATTCCAAATCGTGGATCTTGGTTTTTTTTTTTTAATACTACCTTTTGAACCTCTGTCTCTTAAAAAAAGAAATATTATTAAATTAAAGTATAATATAACAGAATATTCTGGACTTATGAGTTACAGGCAATTACTTTCCTCGAAACCGTTGTGTCTGTCTATTCAAACCATAAACAAATCTATGTCAAGCGCTGCTATATTAAAGACACGAAATAAACATAATTCATGTGTTTAAAGAAATAAATGGTCATCAAACGTGGCACTTCGTAAATTTCGTGCGATACGACAGCCGCCCATTTTGGCGATGCAACTTCGCACCGCTTTTATGGCCCTGAAGGTTGAGTGAGCGAGTGTAATTATAGGCACCAATGATATATATTACATTATAAAATAAAAGGTAAACCAGCGTCTCGATTTCATAAGGAATGGATCATAACAATATGCAGTTACCTATCCAATAGCGTACCTTATTGGAACTGTCTTTAAAAAGATTCGAAGTTCGAACCAAACTGGCTTTGGTTCGAACTTCGAATCTTTTTATGGAGTATTCGTGCTGTTAAAAAGCGTGCCTATTAACAATATGTTCTCGGATTGTGGCCTTTGTTAACTACCATTCACTATTATATCAAATTAGTTTTGGTAATGACTTATTCGAATGCTTTATTGTAGAATCAGTGCAAAAAATGCTTATTGTGATTTAATTTATTATTTACGTCATTTTATTTGGTTCAGTAAATAGACAAATAAAAATAATACTGTTATCAGATAACACCTTGTTCTAAATGAATATCTGTGACTAATAAACTCCCTGCCCTGACCAGAGTGACTGATAAGAATGCTTGTCGTCACAACTATTATATGAGGAGAGTTGTTATCAGTGATACATAGATATTAACATCTAATTGTTTGAGAATTGTTACAAATTTTCAATTGCGGTCTAGTTATACTGGTTTGGTATATAGATATGAAGAGAATGTGAGGAACTTAACCAAAGGTCATAGACTACTGAGTTTTCATTTGCCTGAATGCTTATAGACTCTGGAGAAATACATCAGATACTTGAAAATTTTAACAGATATTCGGATATATATTTTTGATATATCTCAATAGCAGTGAAGTGGAAAAATGAAATATTGTTTTCCATAACAGAAAACTAGTGTTCTGGCTTAACTGTATGTGTGTGTTTAGTCTATATATCAATCAACATTAACAATTAACAAACCTCATATACCTTAATAAAAAATGTATTTGAACTCAAACACCTTTGAACATATCGAAACTTTTCAAAATATTGCTGTTTATTGATTAAATACATTTACATAATTATTTCAGTATACATATTGCATAATGTTCATAACATAATTTTTATCAGTATTGTATAATATATTTATTCATTGAATTAACATTTGACTAGAACCTTTACAAAATTTGTTATTTGGACATATAAAAAAATTTAATACAGAAACCAAGAAATTCAGTGAACTACAATGTACATACAAATACTCACACTGCATTTCTGTGTACCCTACACAGAAATGAAAGGATTACATATAATCCTTGATGATAGCAGTCAAAATAGAATGACTACCGCTTTTCAGTCTTAGCCAGAAAAATGCTATCCTTATTCTGAGAATAACAGTTAGTGCCTCTCGCAATAGAAAACATGGCAAATACTGCCAAAATAGGTCTGTTTTATCAGAAAGATTAGAAGATAGACAGAAGTGCCAATGACACATCTAATGACAAATAAATAATCTGTTATTTCAATAATAAAACTTAAAACAACAAAGTATCATCTTACATCATTGGTATGATATCAGCCAGTACTAAAATATGATTAATAAAAAAATCCTATGTATATTTTAAAAAAATACTTGAAATTCATGCATGTAACACTAATAGTTTTATTTAAAGCTGGTTGAAAAGGACAACTCAAAAATACATAAACAAAAAAAAAATTATACTAAAACCTTCTCAAAAACGTACTGCATTCTGGCATAAAAAATATCTGTCCGCAGTTATAAATATATGTATAATATAATAAAATAAAGAGAAAGGTTTATAAAACTATTTTATTATCTGACAATGTATTTGACTTTTAGCGAAATATATAAATACTGTGAATAAAAAATATCAAAAAGGTTTTATCCTACATTAATATCTCTGTACACCTAACATATCTTGTAATATTTATTATGGTTTTAATCTCTAATTGATAACAAATTCATTTGTTATATTCTAAATCTATTATCAGTAAAATTATATATTTCCGGTACTTTTGCAGTGGCTATAATGGTTACAATTTTTAAAAAAAGCAAGCATCTCAATGATATATTAATTTTGTAGTGTATAAAATATGTATTGATAGTTTATTAATTAAAGAAACAGAAAAGTTACATTGACCTTTACTTTAAAAGACCTTTTTTAGTCAATCCTTGAATAATATATCAATGTGTCAAAGGAATTAATTAGATTTAAAGATTGATATTTAGCAAGTGAACAATTACAATAATAATTGACTTGATAATATATTTATATATTTGATTATATTTCAAACTGACACTTATTGTTGATTGTACTTAGACAATGAACAACAAAGCATTACAATTACATTATTAAAGAAAAAAAAAATGAATTTAATAAAAACAAATAAGTATAACTTTAAGTTCAACTGTTATGTTGTTTATTGATAAAAGAGCTGCAAAAATTATAGATTTATGTAAGGTATTTTTTTTTTGCTAAAACAATAATTATTGGTTTCCCGAATACTGTTCTCCATTATCAATTTCCGAATCCAATTATAGTTTTTAAGTTTTTTTCTTTTCATCAATTTTAATTTTAATGGAAATATATTTTTAGCTCATGATGATGTTTAAAATATTTTCTGTACGAAATATAATGTTGCAGTACAACAAAGTACACACCTTGCATTCAAAAACATATGTAAATTGTAAAGCACAGCTGCCGTTTTTAACGATGACACTCTTTGCCTCAAGGTTACACGGAACAGAGTTAAATTTCACTATTTATTTCATAATAGGCTTAAAAAGATAGCTTCGTTTCGTATCTTTTGATAGTAACAAAATAATGTATGGCTTCCTTATTTTATTTTATCATGAAAAGAAAAACCAAGCAGGTGTTATAAATATTATGCGTAACAAAAACTAACTCACCTGTATGGGCTTAAACTTGTCTCAACCGACGAGTTTTATCCATAAAACACTTTAATAAATATTAAAAACAAAGATTTCCTGTATAAATACTATTTTCTTCTAATATTTACAATATAACAATATTTACAAATAGAGCACTTTCTACTGCGCGAAGCACTTGTGAAATGCCATAGACAAATAAGACACAACTGTCATTTTGGAAATGACAACTGATTAACGTTGCATGTTGTCGATATAAATAATCAAAAAGAAAATATTTGTGATTTCTGTTAAAGAATATGTTATTAATTTAATAAAAGCCTACAAACAAATAAGTTTTAAAATACTCGATAAAAACGAAGTTTGATTACAAGTTTACTTTTTTTTAGCGTTTTTATCGATATTCGATAAAACATGTCAACGTATTCTATACTAGCATTGCTCTATGGAAAATAATGTTGTCAGTTTTCTAAAATTTGCACATGTTACTGATTGATAGATTTGCATATTTACCTTTTCATATAATGGTACTAAAAATCTGGTATAGTTTCGGAAATTGGAAAGCTAGACAATATTAAAAAAATAACTGGATAATCATCATACAACTCATATACATATAAAATAGACATTTTGTATAAAGTAGATAATTTAATATTTTTTAAATATTTATTTTAATAAAATACTTTATTTTATTTAGCCTCCTTCTATTTTTTAATAAAACTGCTGCCCTGTTAAATGTTACATGTTTTTTTTCTATTATGATTAATTTAAATATTCATGACTTCGAATATGTGGTAAATTGTAATTCTAAGTTATGGCAACTCTAATTATAATTTCCGATTCCGGCTGGGGCTAGTAGCGTAGAACTACACTAGTAGCCGAGAGGATAGCTTAATTGTATCATCTTTATATATTAAGCTTAAGCTTTGGACGTGGGCGGTATCAAAACATTGAGTACGTTTCGTATGTTGACGGACTATTTACTGTTTAATAATATTGAATTAAAATTAAAGACGTACGGATTGTTTTAATTAAATATTGATGTTAAGTGAAAGGCAATAGTGAAATTAAAAAGATACAATTAGTATTTCCTATTTATTGACTGAAGTGTTATTTGTTAATTGTCGGAAAATGACAGCATCCACGATGATTGAACTGGAATCCTGGATAATCTACCAGTGTGTTCTGAATGAATGCCATGTCTCCAGCACATGTATGTATATAAATTCTTCTATTTATATTTTAACAAATATATCTTTATTATTTGTGAAAATATTATACGAAAATTGTCTCATTTTATTCCACTAATTATTTAATCGACAATTTATTTTATACGTTTAATTATAAATTAAAAAAAAAGACCTTGTAAAGACTAAAAATATTTATGTATTTTTTAAAAAAAAAGGTATGTATAAGGTATTTGGCGTATAATTATATATGTATATTATAGAGACAAGGTCTAATTGCATCACGTGTTCGCGCGCTTACTAAATGTTCTAAGTATGCTTAATTAAAGTTAATTGGCGATAGTCTTAACAAGAATAAGTTCTGCTTGGTCATACTTTTGAATTTATATCAGAGAGACAAAATTTAAAAATGGAACATGTACGCGCCATACCAATTTTTTTTTATATTCTGTAAATTTATTAAGTAAATACGATACCCAATACTTACTACGAATTTTTATATTTAATTATATTGATTTGTCTATACACAGGCCTTATAAAAGATATAAACCTTAATGTAATGTAGGTGATCAATTATCTGTATATATAAATAATCGATTCAGTAATAACAACAAATATATACTTATATAAATACTTACTAAATCTGTATTTTACAATTATTTTAATTATGTTATTTTTTTATCTTTAATAAAAAGCAATATCATAGAGCTATAAAACATATTTATTAAAGGCTTATTATTATTATTATATACTTACTAACAAAAAAGATAATCCATGAATATTATAATATGACTTTCAAAAAAAAATAATGCGTACAAATGTAAATCGATTTATTCTTTCGACACACCTTACAGCTCCAAGGACGCAGCCTTGGTTACCGTAAGTTTCATGAACATCATTATAATTTCTCTATGAAATACACGTCACATAGATTACAGCTGATATTCAGAATATAATTCGAGGTCTATAGCGTTCGTAATGTATCAATTGCTTGGCGTACCAATATGAATGAAATGTCACAGCATTGCTTACTACAGATATCTTGTCAACCCTTTCGCATTCAAGCATCTCTTTGATGTCATGTTAGTTTAAAAAAAGTAAAGATTTTATGAAATAGTTTATGTTACCTATGGAGTTAAGCGCTTTTTTATTCATTTATATTAGGAATTGGTACATCTGTAGTACTGTTCAATTTCTAAATACTTAGATACAAGTTTTCTTTTTTTTTAAATTCTTAATACGACATACTTATTTAAAAAGGAAATTGCATGATTTCTTGCCGTCTTGAAATTGTTCAATAGTTTATTGACACACGCATACATTAAATTTTACATACGAAAAACGGATGCCTTATTTTGCCACACTACAAAAATACTGATGAAAATTATTGAACAAAAATTGCGAAGTTAGAATTTTTTTTTAGTTGATTTATTTAAAATCCGCGGTAGGCTTTTTATATCCTATATCTTTGCCTTCTCTCAATCAAGTAAATAAAAAACAAAGTAATATCTATGCAAAGCATATTCCTGCCAGTACAATAATAACCTTTAGTAACAACAATAATAAACACAAGTCTCGTGTTGCATTGTGGTTGTTCTAAGGAAGACGAGTTTCAAGAAACGGAACGGGGTTAGTTGAAAATTAATATGCAACTTACAATGACATTATGTTATTAATGAAACTGCGAAGCGCAGCTACACACATAATAATATTATCGACGACCTTTTCCGAAAGGTCTTACGTTTTCTACAGCTATAGACTCAAAAAAAAAAAAAAATAAAGATTTCATAATTAATTAAACTAAACTTACTCTAATTTGAGACAATAATGAACATGTTAAGTTCATATATTGAATGATTAATATTAATATATAATTAATTACGAATTCTGCTGACGAGGATTCATCGATCTGGGTCGTATTTGGAACTGGCGGCTTTCAGCATCAGCGATTCTCCTACAGTCGTCTTATTTCTCATCTTCGGGTATAAGTTTAACGAGTAACAAATGAGTATAACATTATTTAGGTTAAGTAGTTTTTTCAGTTAGGAATTGAGAAAAAACCTTTTCTTATTTATTGCTTTGCTATGAAGTTCGGTTTTATTACCTACTAGCGACCTGCTCCGACTTCGCACGGGTGCAATTCTGATACTAAATATACTACAGAATTGTCCTTGATTCTTTACAATATTGTCAATTGTGAATCAATCTTTCTATTAAAAAAACCTCATCAAAATCCGTTGCGTAATTTTAAAGATCTAAGCATACATAGAGACGGCCAGCGGTGGGCAACTTTGCTTTATACTATGTAATGATATGTAACGATGTTAAGCGAATTAGTAATAAATATCATAATAGATTCACGTTTGCGTTAATAATATAACAATTATAATTCGTTTTGCTCGTGAGAAGCGTGACCCTTTAGTACCTTCGTCAGAACTGGTTTCGTTTCCCAAAGATATCGCTGTACCAATTTTTAGTAATTCATATCTCATCCCTTTGATCAGACTGCAATTGTAAATTATACAGGGTTTCTCGTTTAAATTTGTGACCATGCTTTTAACGTTTCAGACAAAATCTATATTAATATTATAAATGTGAAAGTAGCTCTGTCTGTCTGTCTGTTTGTCTCTCGCTGTTTTACGATCAAACCGCTGAACCGAATTTAATGAAATTTGATATGAAGCTCAAAGGCTGATTGCGGGTTCAAACCCAGGCAAGCACCGCTGATTCATGTGCTTAATTTGTCTTTATAATTCATCTCGTACTCGGCGGTGAAGGAAAACATGATGAAGAAACCTGCATGTGACAAATTTCATAGAAATTCTGCCACATGTGTATTCCACCAACCCGCATTAGAACAGCGTGGTGGAATATGTTCCAAACCTTCTCTAAGGGAGAGGAAGCCTTTAGCCCAGCAGTGGGATTTTACAGGCTGTTGTTGTTGTTTGTTGTTGATATGAATGCTAATTTGAATTTCAAGAAACACATAAGCTTCTTTTTTGCCCAACACATGACAACTAACACCCTAATATGAGCGAAGCCGCGGGCGTCTACTAGTACTTATAAAGAATTTACATACAGGAATGATTTTCATAAAATGTACATGTTGCAAGATTATGTGTTGAAACTATTTTATTTTTTTATTATAACACAACTGTATCTAAGAATTAAGGTCGTTTAATTATTCCCCAACGGCTCTAGGGTTTAATTATGCATGGTAAGGTTAGGGAGCGCGCTGTGCAGTAACGTTGCGTATATTTCTTTAACGACAAGAAATTAATCATTCATCCTTTCATTGTTCAAACATTTTCTATGACAGTCATTTACATTTTCAAGACACGTAGTTTTGGTAGAATTATATAGCAAATTTTTTTTTCATAAATTTTCATACTGAATACAAATTTTCGTTCATTAAAGTGAAATGAAGATAACGTTATCCGTGCTTAATCTTTGATTCTTATGATGATGATCTTTTACAAATTTATCTTAATATCGACATACAATTTCATAACTTATTTAAAATATAAGAATACGTAATGGCTGAATGTGACTTGAAATCAATCTATATTCGTAATCGGCGCTTTTTGAACATTATAAATGATTAATCCATATATTATTTATATAAAAGATACTTTATGTGCGTATAACATAGTATTAAAATATATACAATACCTGATCAGTTACTGTTTGTATTAGTTATCATATCTAAACATATTTAATTTACATCGATCTAAAGTCGGTCGCTTAATATATTTATGTTTAAAAATATATCCAACTAATTACATAACTTTATACGTCAAAGAAAGAGAGGATACTTTCAAATTTATATCGAAAAAGATCCACAAAAAATCCCATAAAATGTCTACACTCATAAGTTTCTGCGCAAACAAAAGCAATCAATGGCGTATTAAAACTTTGTCGATATTTGTTTCTGCAACAGATGCTCGATTTCGACTTCATGTCAATGGCCTTAGGAACTTAAACAGTTTGGTCTCATCTACATTCGCTTCAAATTGCCTTCCCTTGGAGATTATCCCCAGCAAACTTTGACGCAAGTAAATTTCTACCAATCCTGTGCAACCTTCAACAATATTAAAGTTTATTAAAAACGATTTCATCGGATTAGTACTACGACTGAGAAGCTAATTTAGAACTCTATACATTTTTTAATTAATACACCGTTAACATGGCTTTATTGAAATAAACAATACGATACCCAATCACAGTTATACTGAATTCGAAATGCAAACGAGGAAAATCTATATTCTGTTGTTTTCAGCCAGTGTCTATAGTTTTTAATGTCACTGATATATTCATAAATATGTAAGTATATTATATAAAGCAATTTAAATTCTACGATCTTATAATTACGGTTCCATATAGTATGTTCCAGATTATTCGACATTGAAAATTAATAAACTTTGTCCTTGTACGTAGGCACGTTAATCTTCAGGATTCGACGGGGAATGTTGAATATGAATGGACGAAGGTTGAAAGTTATGAGTGTGTTCTTACGCTCTGCATTCCATGGCTCGTGTGGTATTATACTCGACCTTCCACAAAACGCCCTTACGGGTCGGATAATATTATATTAGACGTGGGAAATCATTTCAAAGCTAAAACGTATTATGTTATACGTTATATATAAAGGAACCAATAATTATTCTTGTGATCAAAAACATTTTATTTTTGTAAAAATATATTTGAATTCAAAGTCTTATAATATGGTTTTGGTTATGTAACTTCATCTGAGTTTAGTTGACAAGACGCGAGACCTTAGGACCTTACGTCTCATTCAAAACCCATTGAATTATAATGTGACATAACCTAAGAACAAGGAACAAAATTAAATAAATTAACTTTAACAAAATTTATATTTCATATCTTTTTGGTGACCAAAGCCAATAGAAAATGTTACATAATAAAAAATACGAAACAACGTATACAATACTAGGTATTCATCAAAGCATATTATAGAAGTTCAAAAGCTTCTCAATGAGTCCCCTTCGAGCTAAACAACGTTGTAAAAACTCAAAGATGTGTTCACAGCCGGTAAGTCGGTAACGGCAGGTGGGCAAACAGCTGTTACTGTTAACGGTCGCCGTCCTTTATCCTGTACTGTTTATTTACCTGCGAAATTACATCTCTTATTAGGGTTCGAAAGAAACTTTAACATCGAATACGAGAAAATGGATAGATTCTATCTTTAAAAGAGAAAATTGTTTTGTAAATAAATGTGCTATCGGTAAATGGATATTTCAGTATTGAAATGGAATTAATGTAATGAATGTATATAAATTTATTATATAAAATAGTTTTTATAAACCTCGTATATAATGAATGCGATAAATTGGGTCAGGTTTAATTTAACCTATTCAATGTACCTCGATTCAACACTTTGCAAATTGAAATAGCGATGAGTATTCATCACATTACGTATAGAGTATACAGACCTTTTAACTTGTATTTATTTTAAAATATCAAGAATCAAAAATCAAAATCAAAACATACTCTATTCAAGTATGCTTTTACTTTTGAATCGTCATTTAACAACTTTATTAGGTGAAGCTACCAGAAAGTAGATTCTTCCAAGAAGGACCGGCAAGAAACTCGGTTACTATTTTTCAACGTTTAAAAATACAGTCATTTTAGTTAAATACACTTATATACGTATGCAATATGTACTGCCTGGAAGTCAACGAGTATTAATTCCACGCTTTTTTATCGTCTGTAATCTTGTATTGAATAATATGACTTCTTTACTTATGTATTTTTAACTAATGATTTGAATTTATGAAATTGCAAAGTTAGAAATGTTAAAGCAGTTCAAGTTAGACGAATATATTAAGTGCAATTTTAATAAATATGTTTTATATTGCCCATCAGAAGACAAGATTTAAATTTGCTATCTTTTTTTAACTCTACGCAATAAGAAAGGGATGTGATGATTTTTATACTGTGTATTTTAGTGTGTGTGTACCACCCATTCAAGAATTAGTCCTAAGTCGTAATATAATCTATTGCTGTCATCCTCTTTGAAAAGTGAAAGCCAGTAGTTACAAAAAAATCCATTTTAAACAAATTATTAGATCCTATGATTCGTGTGTCTTCTTTACATAGTATCTTTACCTACATACCGGTTAAAATTTACCATCAGAAAGCGCATTAGTTTTCACAAATAATTTGTTTTTTTAATGTTTATTTCTACAATTTCAATCCATTTATGTTACTTAACAGTATAGTAAAAATACAATCATTATAGTATTTGCTCTATTCTATTTGAATTGTAGATAATGTAAATATAAATATGGTCAACTTAAATCGAAATATTTCAAACATAAATTCAATTTCGATTATAATTTGTATTCTAAAAGCACTACGCTAGATTGGATTACATTTTTGATGTTTCGACATTTCAAGCGCTTTCGGGGCTGTATGTTACATTCGGTATAAACCATTATGTACATTTGTGACAACGGGCAGATCTTATATGGGTTCTTCTGATTTTAAATTAGGAAATGCACAACTAACCTAACAACTAATCTCTTATTATTTTCAAGGCATTTTTTATAATAGATTATTAATAAGCGTAACATTTAATGACATAGTTAGATTTATTTTAATTTTAAGATTAAATACTTTTTTATAGAATCTTCCTTTGACTATTATAGAAAAAAAAAAATGAACGAAAATTTTTTTTTCATCGCTGCTTTTACTCATCATATTTCAGACTTAGAAAATGGCAGGCGGTGTTAACTTGGACCGTTACTAGTTGCTACGTAACCGGTGCAACAGATTGCGTCGCGATGTGAAGCGACGGCTTGTCCACGATAGGTACTATTGACAATTCGGACCGTAAACAGTAGTTATAGTACGACACAACTTAGGTGTCGCATCGGCAAAATTCGTAAAACCGATCACATCCGAATTGAGTACTCTATACCAAATTATCAATATTTATTTCTCATGCGAATATGATCTTTGCACAAACGTAATAACTTGTAATATTATATGACCTAATATATTCGTCAATTTGACACGTGGATTTACATGCACTTGCTTTCTTTGACGCGTGAATCTATAGCGACGAATAGCGTCGAGTGGCGCGATAGGGACCCATTTCTATTGGTTGTATAAATCGGCAGTAATCGGTTTTAATTTCATTCCATTTCATTTTCCGATACTACATCTAATTTGTGTCCTACTATACTTAGGACCAAACTCGACAGTCATATAGATCGATCTTGAGATCTCAGAAAGTGACATTGACTTTATAAATAATAACAAAACGATACACGTAACAAAATAGCGAATAAAAATAAGTTTGTTTTAACAATTCGTCTGTTATACAGGTGGAAATTTCCAAAAATATGTTGTCATTGAAGGAAACACTATTTACGCTGACGAAACATTTTTTAAAAAGTTGAACAATTATACTATTGTATGATCAAATTCATTTATAAGTTAATATTTGTCGCCCTCAGCTTAGCTCGTTTCTTGATTTTAGGTTATCAGGTATTAGGCATAATAGAGTAGCCTTCCTTAGAGGTTTCGTTATAAGAAATTACATCAACATCGGTTTAGTAGATGTGAAAGAGCAAAGAATACAATTTTATAATATTAATATGGATTGGATGGACCACAAATGTATTACGACAATGTACTTTTTTCCTTTTAATTGTTCACAGATAATTAAATGGGAAACCACATTTCGATCAACTATTTTTAATTGTTTACAGTGCAGTTGTATATCTGTTCTAAACGATTCGTCTTATTCCCTGGAAACTTTTCTATACAAGCATACTTTATTGAACTTTTCTTTCTATTTATCTACATTCCTGTCAGTTTGAAAATTTGCTATTATTACTTATCTATAATTCCCAAACTAACTTCTTAACTGTTTGTGTTCGGTTTATTATGATCGTTACAAAATAAGTTACACAAATATTATAAACGCTTTCAATTATCGTTATAATTTTTAAATTTGGATCGAATTCATTTGTTTTTTTTTTTTATTTTAAATTAGTTTGTGTTCTCTGCTTAGAATATCATCATTTCGATTGGTGTAAGAGTATCAATTATCATATGCTCTCATAACAAATAGTATAGTGGCGGGGAATCAGACACAGACAATACAAACCAAGGAGGATTGATATCACACAGACGTATAACACCAAGCTGTAAAATTCCGCGAAATCCTTTTTCTTACTTTGTTATAAAAGCTTCTTATTTTCTCTGAGCCATCTCAAGGCGAACGTCTTCAACAAATTCGCTTTAAAAAAAACAATCCTATACGGTATTAAGTGTCTACATATCTAAATACTATTTTTTTAAAAACATAAATATTGTGTGACGTCACACATTCTAAGTTTAAAAATGCAAACAAAACACTGTATTAGTAATAAGCAAAGCTTCTTAATTTCTCTGAGCCATCTCGAGACGAGTCTTCAACACATTCCCTTAAAAAAAAAAACAATTCTATATGGTATTAAGTATCTACATATTTAAATTCTATTTTTTGAAACGTAAATATTGTTGTGTCGTCACACATTCAGAATTTAAAAATGCAAACAAAACACTGTGTCAGTCAGTAATAAGCAAAACACGACTAATTAAAGTGGTAATGTTTGTAAGGCCACAAATATATGAGTCATAACGTTAAATGATAACTCCGTAGGTTATTAATATTAATAAACGCGGCCTGTGTTCGTATAATAATTAATCCACAGTCGTATTTTATAATGAATTACTACGCGCAACATACATCTCGTATTGCTGATTAATTATTCACATAACGCCGATTTTATCCACAGCTGCGTCCGTCTGTACTAGAGTTATATGTGATTTTATTTTTGAGTTTAATCATAATAATCTATGAAATATTGCTTGTTTTATTTAAGTTTAGCATGTTTTGCTAAATCATTTTAAATAATTTGTCTTTTTATATCGCTTTGATATAAAAAGACTAATCATTAAGAATCATTATACAATCAATATTGAGGATTTTTTTTATATTAAGGTATAATATTTAAGAATCGATGCTGAGGTAATCGTATTTTTTCGAGTTTAGTGTTATTCCAGTGATGTCGAAATATGATTATTGAAATTTAATATTTAAATAATTTACTGCTGTTTTCCTAAAAATAATTCGAGTAGTTAAAGTAGTTTTAAATAAATAAATACGAAAACAATTTATTGTAATTCGACATCTTACTAGAAAATTGTAGTATGGAATAATATCCTTTAACAAGTTTGCCCAAATAGAAACAAGAAAAAAAAATGCGTTCTAATAATCCAATAAGTCACAATCTACATAATAGTTTATAGAGTAGTGTATACGTTCAATTAATACTTATAAAATAAAGTACATGATAGTTTTTTTTAATTGCATTTTTAAAATATTATCGTAAATACGTTACGTTTGATTTAAATCTTTCTGACGCAAAAACCATGCATTTCAGTACTGAGAAGCGAACGAGTTTTTTTAAGAATTTACGAATCCTTATCGAGTTTTATAACATTTTAACAATCCCTAAGCCAAATACCGCACTTACAAGGAAACCGGTAAGTGAATCAGTGTATGATTCATACAAATAGTGGGAACAATCACTGTTTGACTATTCTTGACGTAATTATGTTACCTACATAGTGTAAGTGGTTAAGTGCAAACGTACATCGGGTACGTACAAACATTTTTTTACTTTTTTATATTTGAATTACAAATGACAAAGGTCTTTAAAGTTTCAACCAAATAAGTTATGTCATATCGCATGTTTTACTTAAGTTATTTTAAAAACATATTTAATTTAAAAAATGTATATGCCATAAATTAATAAGTTTTGTATACTCACGAAAAACATTTCGAATATCAAAAAAGTTCTAAGTGATTTGAGCTTGTATTAATATAATTTAGATTTTGAAAAAAACATCAATAACTTAGATTTTTCGTTAAAGTCAAGAGTCAAGTTAATTTCATCCATTTTGTATTATTTTTTCTTATTTTCCTGTCTTATAAGGATCATAGCTATGAACGTGACGAAGTATCGAACACACAGATTTTCCTGTTTATTATAAATTATTCATCTATTTTTAAGCATAATCATTATATCATATATTTTATGTTACAAATTCAATTACCTCATTAAAAGTTTGCGTAATAAATGTATCACTCCTATATTTAATAATTTTTTTTTTGTAAAACGTAATCGATCGATATATATTACATGTTATTTTTGTAACTAATGATATGAAAGCATATTAAATTAAAAATACACCAAAAAACGTATTACCTTGTTCCAGGTATAATAATTAGGTAATAAGACTAGGGTTGCCCACTGTTTGGTCAGCGTATTAATTGCCATACGATAAAAATATTGAGATCTAAAATCGCTATCGATATTTTAAAAATATCTTAATTGAGAAATAAATACTAATAAGTTGTGAAATGGTTGGTAACATACTGAGTCAATGAGTGAGTGTTTGCGTTTCATATACATGTTATGTACATACTAAAATACTATCTTTAATAGATAAGCAAGTGTGTAGTAAAACTCTTGAAAAATCTGGATTGGTTAAAGAAAAAAAAGTGTCTAAGAATAATACGATACTTCGCGATATTTACTTGTGTACACAAGTAAATTAAATAATTTTATTTTAATAATATTATCTATACAAATTTTCAAACTAAGTAAATACTTAAATATTTCATATCATTTAAATCGTGTCAAATGTATAATGACGTTATAAGTTAACAGTTTTTCTTTTTAGCGGATTTAAGTAAAAGCTTGTTTTTTAAATGGTTTCTTACTTTTAATTTATGTTTGTACTAACATACAGACACTTGACATACGACGCCTTATATTGTCAAAATATGCATAAGTTCAATAACGTATGACGTTTTTGTTCAGTTAATAAGACCATGAATAAAGTGATGACTGATGAGATATTATGCGATAGGTCAATGAACTTACCGTCTCAACGAGAATTCGCGTGGTCTGGATGTTTCAGATATTCGAAATATCTAGTGTTGAGCAGTTTGAACGAAACCGCGAAACATCCAATATTAACATCCTGTAAATTTCCCACTGCTGGGCTAAGGCTTCCTCTTTGAGGTTTGGAGCATATTCCATCACGCTGCTTTACATGCATGCATGCAGGTTTTCTAATAATAGCACAAATAGGCTTAGTAAGGGTTAGAAGTAGTTAAAAAATTATAGTGCCATGTTACAAAGATGCAGTTGACAACTAGGAGCCAATTTGTATAGCCGATTCCTCTCGACCTCGGTTATAGCCAGTTGGTATAATATCACAGTGTCTAGTCATGCACTACTGATTTCTCACACGCTTAATTTGTGTTTATAATCATAAATATATCATATCGTGAAAAAACCTGTACAAACCGGATGAAACTCCACATATATAATCGTGTTGAAACAAGTTCCAACTTTCTCCCAATGAGGGAAGAATACTAGCGACCATTAATTTAAAAAAAGAATGCGTCGCGTAGTCATGGTAACCTAATAGTTTTCCCATATGAATACACCAATGGAATGCTTTAAATTAAAGTTTGTGGGCCACAAGTCGCGTGCTACAATTTGAAAGTGCGACAACCAAATTAGTATCGCAGCATCTGCAACAGTAATATAACTGTTAGATGTGGTCATTCCGGTTCTGTGCCGGGTAATTGATTTTAGAGGACTCGTTCGCTTGATTGCAATGTCAATGAATTTTAATGAGATGCGCGAAACAGGTCGATGAATTATTTGCGTTTGCAACTTTCTTTAATTTTCGCTAATAATTTAAAAAAAGAACAATTCACAAACATGTTTGAAGAAAAATATAAGCTTTAAGTTATGTATGTAATTAATTTTGCAAAATATGTACTTGTAAAACGACTATGCTTTATATACGACGTTATATAGATTTTATTAATAGTCGTTATATACAATGAGCCATGTTGTGAATAATTAGCTATGTTCATTTTCCATAAAGATATTTATATATGTAGGTGTAATTATAGTAATTTTTCAATTAAATTACCCCAAAATTTATAGTTCAATGTAATCTTGCTTATATGTAACAGATTTTCTAGAACAGATTCGTATACTCGTTGAATTTAAATTTAGAGTGCCTTCGAATGAAGATTATCCATTTCATTACTCGCTTGTAATATGAATGTAAGATATTTTTTTTTTGTTTAAAAAAGGTTAAGTATTTACTCCGAAAGTCCATACAAAAATATTAACGATTTTTTTTGTTCTATTCGTCTCGTCAAAAATAGAGTTTGTGGTTTTCATAGTCTATTTTCTTATTAAAAAAAATAATATATTAGAATAGTATTTCAGCTAATTCTATTTTTAAATTTGATTTTATTTTACCGTTGCTATAGTCACGAAATGTTGCTGCTGATGAACGAGCGATTATTGCTTATGTAGATTGTCATTGTAAAGTTATATTCATATTATTAAATTAAATATTGAGACTGTAATGTGATGCCGTCATTGTTACCGCGAGCTTGTGGCATTAGCAGATTAAATATCAATTACTGTACAATGTTTAGCTTTAATATTTCAACGAAATACATTCTTATATGTTTGTATTAAAAATAAAAGTTCTACTTACTCACTGCATATTAGTTTTATGCTTGAAAAAAAATCTGGTCCGATAAGTAACGTTTATCATGATGTTTTTTAATATAAAAATTTAGTTATAAAAGTACAATCTCATATTCTTTGATGGAGTGTGTTAAAATTTTACTTTTAGAGACTGTATTTTAAAACTTAGACTTTATTAATTTGTTTATTACGCTTTCACGATTGGAGTACTAAAACGATGATCGTGTAAATTCGCTTTCGTATTGTCAGCAAAGGGACATAGAAAACACACTTTACAAGCGGGCAGAGCCGTGGAGGAAACCTAGTATGGATTGTACATAGATTTAATGTAAATCTCACTTTTTTTCTCACGTCATAATTTTATTTTATTTTTAACTAGCAAAGTAACTGCTAGTTATGCCATATATAACATTTAAAAATTTCGTACTTACCCGTCAGGGGAATAATGGTATAATGAAAGAAGTTCTTAAAACAGTTAATCACTCTAAAATAGAGCAAAAATCGCTGCATTTATATTCCTTTGTTCGTTATGAAAATTATTCTTCGTTTTCGTGTTTTATTTTCACGGAATCCTTTCACAGAACAGACTGGTTTAAATTTAAGTGCAAATTAAACTAAAGCTTATTGCTGAGATAATGTAAAACTTTAATTACAGTTAATATATAATACATATAAATTATAGATCGTGTCTCTACATTAATATTGTCTTTGAATATTATAATAGAACTTATTAGTCACTGCGGATGTTGTAAAGTTTTTTTTTTAAATCATTTATTTTATAGAAACATTACCTGCTGGATGTTTTTCGTTTTGTTTGTCCCTTAAATAATTCAAAATAAGAAGTTAATATAGCAATTTGATGTTCATTATGTAATTACATATGCGATAAAATCGACGTAAGGCCTACGTAATATGTAATGCCTATGTAATTTGTTCTTTAGATATGGGTAAATCAATGAATATTAATCACACACATAAGTGCATCGTTTAAAAACATATTATTTATGTAGAAATTACTATAAAAATATCTTAATGTAGAAAGGTACTATTTACTGAGGTGATTTGAATATATTTAAAACGCAATCAAAATTATACTAAGCTTATGTTTTAGGCACTTTTAACTGAATACATAGTTACCATAGTTGAAATCAATTTTTAACCTTTAAAATATAAAAAAAAAGTCAAAAATCGATCAGAACTGAAAAGGCTTAAGAAACAATAAAAATGCTTTAGTTTTTTATAACCTCGTAAGGACCATAGTGTAAAATTTTAAGAAACATGATTCAGGGGAAATCCCGCCTACTAAATTTATATAAAACCCGGACTGGTGCATCGCATTGGGATAAGCCCCCATAATAGAGGATTTCCTTTTAGATGCTGTTACAATATATAGTATTATTACATATACTTCTTCTAGTATTATTAGTAGTAGGTAAATCCTGCGTATCTTATCTTTAGTAAGATTTTATCAAATTATAAATGTATTGTTAGTTCATTTTCATGTTTTTACAGATGATTCAATTTTATTTATACATCTTATGTCGATACGACTTTTCTTTAGAAAGATTTTCCATATCTCTTATGCTTAAGGAATCGTTATTTTCTCATGAACGTATTTCACGGAATCGTTTTTTGGTCGCCATACGTTCCAAATTGATTTCCACGTAAAAATCTACCATTGTGTCTTCTTTCTAAATATTCATCAAATAATTTTTGATATCGTATGAGAAGCTTCGATTGCTCCTTACATTTTTTTTATGATATAGTTTGGCGGACGAACATATGGGTCACCTAATGGTAAGTGGTTACTATCACCCATAGACAATGACGCTGTAACAAATATTACAATTCCTTACATTGTCAATGTGCCACCAACCTTGGAACTAAGATGTTATGTCCCTTGTGCCTGTAGTTACACTGGCTCACTCACCCTTCAAACCGGAACACAACAATACCGAGTACTGTTATTTGGCGGTAGAATAACTGATGAGTAGGTGGTACCTACCCAAACGGGCTTGCACTAAGCCCTACCACCAAGAAAATTTCCTAACATCCAAACTCACAAAGTAAACATCTATATAATACCAGTTGATTTGAATGTTATGCAATAGTTACAACATTAAGGGGTTAATTATTAAACTTTTGAGCAGTTACTGGAATTCCTGACTAACCAGACGCCGTAAATCTTTTAAAGTTAACTCCGCTAAAACAATTTGGTACCAGTCACGATTCCACGCTACGGTAACCGGGTTCTTTTATTTACGAATATGTTGTCATAGTAATGGGAATACCATTGTATGATTTAAGGCAGTTAAGTGTATCATAGCGAGTGTTATCAACGTTAATTATTTACGAGATCGAGATCGCTAATAGTAAGAATAACAATGATTGTGAATTCAAATGAATTCAAAGCCAGGCAAGGATCATTGGATTTTTACTTTCTTAATTTTTTTTATAATTTATTTCGTGATCCACGGTAATGAAAATCATCGTAAGGTTGATGCCTCCACTGGTGATAGCAGAGGCTGATGAGGCGATTCTAAGATCTGATGAAATGATCATATTCAACGCAGCTATGATGTATACAATTACTATTATTTCGTATAATCTTATTTATTTCTTTGTGTAAATATTTTTTGAACAAAGTGTGTTTTTCTAATTACTTAACTGAAAAACTAATAAATCAAAATAAACTTATGTCAAAAGAAGCTGCGCGTTTCGGAAAAGGTTTTAGAATTTAATATATGCCGAATGTACTACCTACTCGTGTATATATCAATAAATAAAATGTAGTGTTTGTAAGCTAATAATGAATATTTACATTTATATAATAAATTTCATAATTACAAACATCACGTGTAAGTCTAATGTTAAATTATGTCATGTACGAGTAAGTTTGCCCTTAATTACTTTGATCCAAACACTGGCCGTTCATATTTTTAATGCGGAACTACGTCACTATCTTAACGAACTATTTGTAATGTTGAAATTGGTTCAAATTTCAAACATATTACGGAAGCGGTTTTGTTTGTTTCCAATTTCAGAATTGTATGCTTTGTTGAACTTCGTGTTATATTTCTTGATCAAACATTTTAGTTGTTTAAGGGTTTTATTAGGTAAGTTACATTTTAATATAACTTATGAGGCGAGTTGGCCCACCGGTTAGAACGTGTGCATCTTAACCGATAATTAGGGGTTCAAACCCAAGCACCATTGAATATTCATGTGCTTAATTTGTGTTTATAATTCATTCTCCTGCTCGGCTGTGAAGGAAAACATCGTGAGGAAACCTGCATGTGTCTAATTTCATTGAAATTCTGCCACATGTGTATTCAATCAACCCGCAATGGAACAGCGTGGAAGTATATATTCCGAACCCTCTCTTTAATGGAAGAGGAGGCCTTAGCCCAGCAGTGGGAAATTTACAGGCTGTTACTTTACTTTTACTTTACTAACTTAGCGCGTCAGTATAAAGGTATGTTAGAAATACTTATTACATTTTTTCGTTTATGTGAAAAGTATAAATTAAGTTTCAATAATTCAGTAATTAATTATGGATGTAAATGTAGTATTTTCGGTAGAATCTACATACATTGCGAATCGATAAAATTACTTTTAATTAACGCTTACAAGAAAACAGTACCTAAGTAAAGATGGATATAATATATTTTTTTAAATCAATATTTGTTGGACGCGTAACCGACGCGGTTCAATCGTTTGTTTTTCTATTTTTTTTAAGACAACAATTCGTTCAAACGTGCAATTTTATTCAAAAAATTATTTTGTTTTTTATTTTTTTTTTATGCTTGACAGGCACGCACTGTATACCCTTCATGTGTATTTACAATCAATTATATCGATTCGACTCTAGCGACTCAATTGGCAAATATATACATATTTGGAATAGTATACCCGACAGTATGTTTGTTGATTTCAAAAGTAGCTTTTAAAATTTAATGGAATATTTAACATAAAACACAAAATTAATAGAAATAACAAGTTCGTTAAGAGTGGACAGGAGACCATTAGGATTATTTAAATAGAATTAACCACATTTTATCTCTTAGGAATTTACACCTGAACTAAAATGATTATCTTTACTTATTATAAAACAAAGTCGCTTTTTCTGTCCCTATGTATCTTTGTACGCTTAGTACAAAGTATATAGGATGATCCAAGGGGAAGTTTTGTCTATAATAATACATGAACAATATAGTAAAGAAACATTGATAATTTTAGAAGTTTGCAATGTGATGTCGTTATTAAACAAATTCTGTAGTATCAGTATTGCACCCGTGCGAAGCCGGGGCGGGTCGCTAGTTTAATATAAATTAAAAATATACAACCCATGTATAATTAGACGCACGTTTACATAAATAGGCCACTATAAATAATTAAATATTTATCAATACTTTCAGTTATAAATGGTGTTCAGTGTGATCCGCTCGTGTGCAGTGACGGTTTCCAAGCAGGGGAAGTCAGAATAAGACCATAAGAAACCTTACATTACCTTAACCGATCTTCTACGTTCACCAATCGTCACATATTTAATATATAAAATTTATTTTACCATCGAAGTCATACCTAAAGTAAAAAAAGTAAAGTAACAGCCTGTACATTTCCCACTGTTGAGCTAAGGCCTCCTCTTAAATTAAGGAGAGGGTTTGGAACATATTCCACCACGCTGTTCCAATGCGGGTTGGTGTAATGCATATGTGGCAGAATTTCGATGAAATTAGACACATGCAGGTTTCCTCACGATGTTTTCCTTCACCGCCGAGCACGAGATGTAGCATGTGTAGCATATATATATAGTGGTGCTTACCTGGGTTTGAACCTCTCAGCTCAAGTTATTCCTATGTACTCGTATTTATATACCTTATTGTTTTTCTTAAATTATAAATTCTTTCTTATCCTTTGGTGCTTTCCATTTGTTCTTATTTATGGTTATTTTATATATTAAAAGGTAGATCATTGGTCACACAAGGTATATTTTGTCACACAATTTCTGTTTATGATGTCATCATGACATTTTTTATAATTGTTACAAATAAATTCGTCTTTGAAATGGTATTAAAGCAGAATTTCGATTTGTAGACTAATATAGAATTTATTACAGTAATCTGCAGACTCGTGAAATGACTTAGTGGGTCATTGAGTCGAGAATTACGATTGGTTAACTTCCAAAGTGATAAGCAAACTTTGATTTATGCCTGAGTAAATTTACATCTAGAATATAGCTAAGGGAGAGCATTGAATATATAAATTATCGCCTGTGAAAGAGATTTTGCGTCGGCGATAAGAAAATCTATTTAGTTCACGCAATTTTTTTCTGAAAGAATATATTGACATTATAAATGATTTTTATGTATTCGTTTTACTTTTTTATTTTTGTATGTCATTGTATATGAGTCTAATTATGTGTATAGGTATTTACATTACGAATAGTGATCTAACTTTTTTCCATATTGTGGATAGATGGATGAAATTTCATCCGATTATATACAATTTGCATTTCATCGAGGAACACGAAATAAAATATACATGAAGTATTTTCGAATTCAGTGAGCTCAGATAGAACCTTTGGTTAAGGTATACGTGTTCTATCTTGATATTAAGAATTTTGGCTGAAACAAAACTAATATGTCTCTTACTTAGTTCTTACCTTTTATATATATTTAATGATCAGACCCTTACTATATTTTTATGGTAATATTGATAGAGAATAATTTAACAATACTAAAATGTACAGCGCCTTTAAAAAGAACAAAATTTAGTTGAATACTGTTATTAGATTTAGACAATATTATAAGTCGTGAACGAGATTTGATGCGAATTTGGGTGATAAGTAATTGTTATGAGATCTTTGTTTAATCTTTAATGAGGCATTTTCAATATTTTTATGTAAAAACAAAACTGTATTTGAACGCAGCTAAAGTCACCGAACACGAGTTAGTGTGAGTTATTAAAATTAAGGTTTTTACATCACGCAAGTAATTTTTACGAGATTTTCGGAATCGCTCCGACTTTTATTCAATTACATTAACATCAGGGATTACTCAGAAAACATGTCGTGACATTTTGATGGAAAGTATTATTATTTCTTACGATATGTAAATATATTCCAAATAACAAGAAGAATTAAATTATAACAGATGTATTGTTATTTATTATTGATTGTTAGATGCCCTATATATAAGTAGTTGTCGCCAGGGTTTCATTCGTGTTTTAAGGGATGGTCGTCAGTTATTAGTCATAAGAATTTGCCTTTGTCCTTCCTTGGAGGTGAAGCTCGCTCCATACAAAATTTCACCAAATTCCCTTAAGTGTTTTGGCCGTGAAAGAGCCACATTCATACATCTACTTTCGCATTTATAATATCAGTATATAAGTATACATATTGTAGTCATTTAGAATATTAGTAATCAACAACAATATTCTTTACGAATACATAGTAGCAGTTATAAAAGAAAAACACTATATCGATATATGTCGATTTTATTTAATTCAATTATACTAATGTATACATAATGTATATTAACTAGCAACCCGCGATTCGATTTACAAATACTACGTAGAGCTACGTATATTTTTCGAATCAATCCTTTTCAGAATGAGATTGTACAGATAAGAAAAAGGTTTATGCTGCCACCTATATTATCGTTTTTTCTTTTAATAAAATAGAACAAGGTATTACTTTTTTAATTTAAAAATGGAATGACTTCGATAGTAACTCTCGCAAAACATAAACCCCTCATTGATAGACATATTATAATACTATTTATACTATGTTTAATACTATTATAATGCAGACTTAGAAGATGTAATCATATTTCTTACTGTTAGTATACAATCGTTATATTTCAATTCTGGGTAATATCAAGAAGCGTTGCGGAATTTTTTAGTTATTGTAATATGAATCCCACGGTTTTACTCGCCTCTCGAAAGTCGAGTGAAATGATTTGTTCCTCTCTTTAATATGTTCATTAGATTTACAATTGTTTGTGATATTTGATGTGAGACGTCTTTTGTTTATGGTGTTACATGAAACAAGATTTGTTATTTAACTGTTAACCTTGTGAGTCGTAACTGACTTCTTAAGTAAAAAGGTTTAAATATAAATTACTAGTAGTCGCCCGCGGTTTCGTTCGCTTTTTAGGGTGTTGGTTATCATGTGTCAGGCAAAATGTCCTATCTTTGAGTTCAAGTTTGCTTCATACCAAATTTCATTAAATTCGGTTCAGCGGTTTAGTCGTGAAAGAGCGACAGACAGACAGAGTTACTTTCACATTTATAATATTATTATAGATTTATTTTAAGATCATTCAACCCTAGTTAATTTTTAACTCTTCTTATTAGGAATTTTTGAAAATTAGCTTACAAACATTTTAAAAGAAAAAAAAACAAACGAACCAATATTTTTTTCTTAGTGTGACAGATACCTTTGGCTCCTGTCAAACTTCATAGTAATTTAATAGTATACGTGTACTTAGTGGGTAGAAGTCGAGCACTATTTCTTGTATAGTAACTATAATTTAATTTTACGTAGGTATATGTATTTTATATTATTTATGCTACATACATACCATACAACATGCTAAAAAAATTTAAAAACATATTGTTAAGCAATCTTTTAATAATTTATTATTGTGTATGGTAACCCTAAATGGAATGGGTTTCTTAATAATGCTTATTCACTTCACTGTTAATCTCACATTTCATTGTATTTATATCACAAGGAAATGTGTCATGATCCAAGCTTCCGGTGCGAGATTACTCGTTTTCTATTATTTTTATAAATGTGGGAAGTTATTTAAAGAATTTAATGGTTTAAATGAATGTAGATATTTATTGGGTGGGAAATATATTTTTCTTTTGATTTAATTTTTATTAGTTGAATATAGTTAGAGGCACTTTTTAATATTTATTCAGATGATACACATGAATATATGAAAATAATAAAACATACTGATGAAAATTAAATTGCCTTTTATTATCAACAGTAATAAAAAAAGAGAAATCACTGTAATTATACAAATTTAAATGCCTTTTTTTTAAATGACAACTATTTTTTTAAATCAAGTAACCTAGTGATGTTTGCCATCGTATACTAATTACTATTAAGCATAATATGGCAAACTACATTTTTTTTCAATTTAAATCTTTGCAACTGTAACTGTTGGAATATTCGAGAATGCGTAACAAAGTATTCGTAAATAGAATTAACACTTCCTAGTGCATCTTAACTCTACACCGGAACGGTTGAATAGAAAATTAAATATTGTCACGCACAATGTTATCCACACACATGGTCCACAGATAGTAATAGAATTTGTCATAAGTAATATTGATAGTGTAAAAATAGCCTTAAGATCGATAATTTTATTTTTTATTTTTGACTTAACTTTTTCTGTTAAAGGCGTTACTAAGATTATACCAAATAAGTGCATTCTAGCAGCTTAAAGATTATAATAACACAATTTTTTTTATTAAACATATTTTTACGGTCTAGTAAGAAAATTTATCAACTAGGTATGTCTTTTTTATATAACATGTTTCAATGCTATGTAATAGTTATATCTTTTTAAAAACTATTATTTTTTTAATTCATTTCATGAAAGCAATTGCTAAATCCTATTTAAATTGAATAAAGTGTCATCAAATGAAAACGCCATGGCAAGTGCGGTTGTTATCGAGATGAAACTTACAAAGTTATTAAACTTTTCAGACTTAAAATTAAAAAGGTTTTAATAAGACAAGTCCGAATCACGAGAAAGAATTAGCGAGCACAGATAATAAAGCAAAAACATAATTAAAACGATTTAAATGTTAAAACAAGCACCTGCCTGTGTTGCATCAAAGCATTTCAATCGACTGATGACTCATGACGGATAATCCCGTTTAATTATAACTTATTATAGGTAGTTCAATGACTTCTGATGCTAAAATAATATATTCAAGATAAAACATCCGAACCGTTTGATGTTAGTTCTATAATGTATTCATTTCCATGTAATTACTAAATATTTATCATTCGTGTGGCTTTGGAGATATTGTTCGGATATAAGTAAAGTAATAAATTTCAAGATATATATCAGTTTTTTCATGCATCATGTACCAGATATAAGTTTTGTTGAAATAGGTTCAGCGCTATTTGAAAAAATCAACAAATTACCATTTGTAGATATAAATAAGGACGATTTTGAGTGAAAAACAAAATGTAGAAATATTTACATATGATCGGCCGAATTCAATAATACGTGTTTAAATCAAATTATTTTATTACTCTTTGGTGATCAATTTGAAGTCGGTGCTATTTTTTTTTTATTTTTTTTATTAATTATTATAAACTAGATCTGAATCGACTGATTTTTATTGAACAGTTTTCTAACAGGCCATACCGTACATCTATGAAGAACTCCGTAGTTATTTTAAATAAGAATGATTTTAGTTTCAATGATAGTGTATATTATTTTCGTATAAAAATAGTTTATTTTTTAATTATGCGAAGTTCTCATTTTACCAACTAATTGACATTTTCTCGTCTCTATACTAAATATATTTCGTATTATATGGAAAGAAATTATAAATATCTATTAACAGTAAATAAACGCCGCGCTACAATCGGATGATAAAAATCGCGATGTATTGGTTAAACACAATCGCAATTCACTAAGGGAGTTATTTACTCTGTTATTCGACATGTCTTTGCTTTTTCAAGAGATACTTACTAAAGCAAATGTTTTATTTTGCCAATTTGATTGAAAGATTGAGAAACGTTATTGCAAAAGTTTCGAATAAAAATTCGAAAGTTTAAAATTTGAACACCTATAAAGGACCGTTTATTATTATTTTTTTTATGTAACATTTTAAATAAGTTTATAGTTAATAGTATCCAGCCATCGATTTATTGAAATTACTGTAGAGTTTCAATAAATATGTATAGACATTGGAATCCAATAGATAAGACTAAAATAGTTTCCCATATATTATTGCCTCTGCGTCTCCTCTATAAAAAGACTAGTTCGTATCAGCGACGGCCCTTATAATAAATTAGGCGGAAAACGTGCGTCTACGGATAATGGTACAAATGGATTACAGAGGAATATAGCCTTTAAGTTTTATAATATAAGGATTATAATTCCATCAGAAAAATGTTTATGTACTGTCCAACGCACACGATAGCTACAGTCTAGCTCGTTTGGTACGACAATTGTAAGCGGTAAATGCATCTGTTCATAGCAGACCCGCTCATGTTACTTATATTATCGTACTTTTACAGGACACAAGACGGAAACGCGGTGCTTTAAAATAATCACATATAAATAAACGATAGAAGTATTTTTATAAGAAGTTAATTGGATAAATATATATATTTTTGGCCATAGAACGATCACTTCAAAAGTTTATCAATAATTTTGTAAATATCTATACATATATGTTTTTTTTTATTATATCATAACGACATAAGACTCAAATTAAGTAGCATGTTATTGGACTGTATTTGTACATAGCTTTCTCAAATTTACACATATATATTTTTTTATTTTTACAAACTATAAACTTCACAAACAGTCATAACAAAAGACAAGATATGTTAATAATGAACTAGTATTACAACACAATCGTGTAATATTTCCTGCCAGGATGTCTTTTCAATGCACACACATGTGTGCAACCGAATCCTTTTTTACCGCTTCCGGTTCAGCACAGATAAAAGGATACGAAAATAACGCGGCGCAATAACAGTTATGTTTAAGATTATTTCCGTAATAATTTTATCTCGTTGCGATATTTATGAATATATTACAATTGACTAATTTGGTGTTAGTGTATATTTAAAAGTATATCTTCATTACATAGTATAAAACAAAGTAGCTTACCGCTGTCTGTCCCTATGTATGCTTAGATCTTTGAAATTACGCAACGGATTTGGATTCGGTTTTTTTTTAATTAAGTAGGTATAATATAATACATGGACAATATAGTAAAGTAATAATGATAATTTTTAAAATTTCTAATGCGATGTCGTAATTAAACAAATTCTGTAGTAAATTTAGCAATGGTATTGCATCCGTGCGACGCCAGGGCGGGTCGCTAGTGTATATAACCACGTCTATCCACCGTGCTTTCACGGTCAAACTTTGATAAAAAAGGTCATATAGTAATTTTTTTTATATCTAACGCGCGGGCGACATTTGGCATTATATTAAATATGAATTATTATTTATTTTATGTACCTACTGCATATCAATATAAATTTAAAATCGCCTACGACAAATATACGGTTCAGTATCAGAATCGTATATGTCAAATCTAAGTTCTTGTTTTTTAAAGGTGTTTGTTTACGGCCGATATTAATGTTTTATGATTTTTTTTTAAATTAATCACATATATCTTTTCAAATTCCGATCCAGAAAATTACAATTACGGAACGCAAAAGCTTGTATTATTTTTTATTTTATTTTTATTTCTTTTTATTCAATTTTTACTTCCGCTAGTTTTTACCACCAAACCCATCCCATTTTTTCCTGTTTATTTTTGTTTTTATTTTGTTTTCATTATTATTTTTTTATTTTCAGGAGCAGAACAGTTTTTTTGCCACGAGTTTTTTTTAAGTTTTCTTCATGGTAGCCACTTGTAAGTTTTTTTTTTTATTATTTTATTTCATTTTTAATTCATTATTAAAACGTTCAAGAGCATTTTTTAAATAATGTAATGTTTATATATTCTTCTTAATGATAAAAAATATGTTTATTATTTATACATGCACACTTTAATGAGTCGTTTAAGATAATAAAAGATAGAAAAAGCTTGAACATTTAGCGATGATTGTCCGTACCACGTGTCTGTACACTGGGCCATCTCGGAACCCATTAATAATACGACCCCCTAAGCCAATGGAGTGTGTAGTATCAGTTATGATAACTGGTCTTCTATTATGGTGGCAATGTTGCCACTAAACATATTTGAATAAAACATGAGCGCGAAAGGAAACGCTGTTACATGCGAGGAAATCATTTTCCGAGAATAGTAAAACTACTATTACTCAATGCCAGTTTGTTGAGATTGAAAAAAAAAATTATAAATAAGAAGGTGAAGGTTTTATATGTCGTCCTCAGTGACTAGTATCGTGGTCACTATGTGTAGCAATTGCGCTAAGTCAAGTGTAAGCTCGTGACTAATGATTAATTAAAGTACTTGTTAATATTGTTTATTTTGTCACCAATAAAGATGTCCATTCAATGTTGACATTACAATATCTATATTGTTAGGACAGGAAAAGACTACCCAGTCATACTATTTATGAAATATACTATATGGTAGGGTTTCGTGTCAGCCGATCTAGATATTCATCCCGCGCCACAAAATACTTCGTATTGTTATATTCCGTTTTAAAGGATGAGTTAGTTACTAGATCTATAGAGACAAAGGATATGACAGGACAGGACTTTTAGGTTCCAAAAGTTGGTAACGCTGTGATAAATGGGATGGCCAATATCGTCAGGCGGCGGTGGCAACTTACCGTGAACTTTGATCTTGAATTGCCGTGTGATGATTGGCCGAAATTTAAAATAAATGGTATTAAGTATGGATTTGTTAAATGTCGATGAAGAGGTTATCTGAAATTGGAAAGTGAAATTAAATTGGATTATGTGATTGAGTAAAATATGTAGTCTGTTCATGCGTATGTATAAAAACTCGTTTCATTAATTTTTAGTTACCAAGTTTGGACCGATTTAGGCTGAAAAGTCGCCGTGGCGTTTCGATCATAGTAAATAAGATTCCTATTTCTTCCAGACAAACTGAGGGTGGGTAGCTAGAAAGGATAAATTTATTATTAATTAAGATTGGTTAGCAGCATACAATATTAGCAGAAATCGTATAGAAATTAATGGTTTGTTGATCTTTCAAAGTATGTATAAAATACTTATTCTGTAAGACTCTATTATTAGAGGATAAGCCATAATTACATGTTTTTCCTCGTTTAATCACTGTAAGTGTTTACTGCATGAATTAACATGAAATATACAATAAATTCAGGCTATTTTCGGTACATACCCAATTAGTGGTTTTGTGTGTTAACTGTTTAATTTCGAAGTATTTAACGTTCAAAGTCTAATTTGAATCGATTAGAACATAACGTAAGCAAGGAAATAGATTCGTATTAAATATTTATATGTATCTATATTAATATCGTAAATTTGGAAGTGACTCTATCTGTCAGTCAGTCTGTCGTTCTTTCACGATCGAAACTAAATAATAATATAGTGTAGTAATCGTACACATAAATTATGTCGGATTATGTGCCTTATATATTAATGCTTATTATTTTAATAAAAGATTTAAACAGATTACATTACCCGATATAAAAGTTTAATCTTAATTTACATCAAAGGGAACGCGGATTCAATTTCATCTTATTTTCCGCTCGTACGGTCTTTCAGTTTAAGAGCTGCTGGAAATATTTGCTAGAAAATTGTCTCTGGTTACGACAATAAAACGCGACAAAAAACCGGAGTGGATTTTTTTCAGCGTAACATAAAACAGAAGTGAGCAATTTAAATCCATAATGTAATGTCGTATTAGCTTATATAATTTCGTTGTTTCATATCGTAGGAGAAATTACGTTTTCAGATGAAACTTGAGGTGTTCGTGTATGTAAGGGTGTATGTGTGTGTACCGTAATAAGTATATGTGTGTGTAGAATATCAATAGATAATATAAAACAAAAGTTCCCTGGCCGCGTCTGTCAACCGTATGTTTGCGATACACTCCAAAACTACTGAACAGATTTTTATGCGGTTATCACTAATAGACAGAATGATTTGTAAGGTATTAATTATGTAATTTATGAAGGTGTTTGTGTAACGAACGACAATTGTTAAACATGTCGGAAAGCAATAAAAAATATTTAAAAAAACTATGTAAGCCGGGAGGGGCCGTTTATTGTTAAAATAAAATAAGACTGTTACTGTGTGTTCACTACCTTATCTATTGTTAAAACGAGTTATGTTTTTGAATATGAATAAGTTATTGATAAGTCATACACTGCACACACACACACACACACACACACACACACACACACACACACACACACACACACACACACACACACACAGATATGAGCTGCTAAGTCAAATTGAATGTTAAACTTGCATATATACCAACCGTGTTTATTGGACTGTAACTGCATAATTATGACCGTGAAATAAACAGTTCGAATAGCCCTCGTTCATATTAGGTTAATATGTTCGAAATGAAACACTTTCCTAGGTAAACTCGTAATACTGTCCCCTATATAATATATGTACCTAAGTATTCTGTATGTAAATTCGCCACGATTGGTCTAACCTAACTTTTTGAGACTTGGAACTCATTTATATACATATGTAACTCTCAATGTTTCCTTCACCGCAGCAGGGCCGGATTTAGGGAAGGGCAACCGGGGCAACTGCCCTTAGGCCTCAACATAAGTGGGAGCCACACAAGTTTTCAGTGAGTTAATAAATACCGAGATATAGTCAAATTATAATAATCTTACTTAATATTTTAAAAGTTACCGATACCAGTCAATAAATACTTACTGAATCAAATTAATAAAAGCTTAAGCTAATCCATTAATCCATGATATAATTATTAAGATCTCCACGCTCCTGTTGGTCTAGGGCCTCCACTGCTTTGTGGCCCCAGGGCCTCCAGACCTTTAAATCCGACTCTGCACCGCAGCATTTAGTGTTGCTTGCCTGATGAACAAACCATGACAAATTTTAAACCCATTTGTTTTAATTACTGAGCTTACATTGATGGTATGTACACTTATTTTAATGTATAAAGTAATCTTTAACCGATCTATTCTTGATTTCTTAATATGAGAATTAATATTGATACAAAATACACAATGATTATTTTTTCTTCTTTCCAATCTTGACTAATATTTATAGTTTTGGCTCACGGTTTCACTCGCACTTTAGAGGTTAATCATGAGGTGTTTCAACTATAATAACCCTATGTTATTACTTGGGATTCGAGTCAGATTTATACCAATACTAGTTGTCACCCGCGGCTTCGCTCGCATTTTTTTTGTGCCACCTGATGGTAAGTGGTCACCATCACCCATAGACAATGACGCTGTAAGAAATAATAACTATTCCTCACATCGTCAATGTGTCACCAACCTTGGGAACTAAGATGCTATGTGCCTTGTGCCTGTATTTACACTGGCTCACTCACACTTCAAACCGGAACACAACAATACTGAGTACTGTTATTTGGCGGTAGAATAGCTGATGAGTGGGTGGTACCTACCCAGACGGGTTTGCACAAAGCCCTACCACCAAAATTTAACAGAGGTCGATTGTTATGTGTCATGTCATGTCAAAAAAGTAGCCTATTTCCTTCTTTTGAGTTCAAGCTTGTTTCATACCAAATTTCATCAAAATCGGTTCAGCGGTTTGGTCATGAAAGACCGACAGACAGACAGAGTTACTTTCACATTTATAATATTAGTATATATTCAATTAATTCAGTATGGTTGATATATGCAACTTACTTAGCGATATTAAATACAAACAAACTGTAAGGTATAACAAGTGAAGTGGTGCTGCACCTCATTCCTGATGCTGTCGGTCAAGGTGGGTGGTAGTGGTAGGTGCGGCTGTCCTTGATACTGCTGGCTTCGATTTGTACATTTGATTTACCTTGATTATTGACACGAAACATTATACTTAACCGATTATGTTTCAATCTGTAATTAACTTAATACCTTCGTCGTCAATCGTATGGTTGAATTGTTTACGAGTTATTTAATTAGTTTTTATATATAAGTCGATACTATAAAAGCCAATGTGAATTGTCATGATATACTATTGAGGTATATGTAAGACTACTACCGTGTGTGGTGTAGATTCTATTAAGAGGAATCGGCGAGAATCTCAGAAGTTACTAATCGAATCATTACAAACATAATTAGCTTTCTTTTTTAACATCTATATGGAACTTATTTATCAATGTATAAATTTATTAAAGTTCTTTAATGTTTCATCAATCTTTATAAAATAATTTAAATGAAATGTATTGTTGTTGCTTACTTTAAATAATTTAATTAGCCTTAAACGTATGAATTTGTTATTATGTATGTCATTTGATACGCATGATTGAGAAGAAAATCGTTCTATTATAATGTGTTATATTAGATTATTATTACTTAGATATAATAAAATGTATTTACAACATAATAATATCCTGAATATGTACAGTAGAGCGTTGTGAAAGCCCTTTTGCCACCTGCCTTCCTAGCACCTGCCTATTATTTATTCTACCGCTAAACATAAATAGGTGCTTTGCTGCTTTGTTCCTGTTTAAATAGTGAGAGTAATTACATAGGACACAATCTATGTTTGACAATACATTGCCTTTATAAAAAGCAGATATTATTACTGAAGTTCTGACTAAGCCTGTGTTGACAACAACAACAGCATGTAAATTTCCCACTGCTAGGCTCAGGTCTACTCACCCGTTTTTTTAGGAGAAGGTTTGGAACAAATTCCACCACGCTGTTCCAATTCTGTTTGATAGAATAGACATGTGGCAGAATTTCTATGAAATATGACACATGCAGGTTTCGTCATGATGTTTTCCTTCACCGCCGAGCACGAGATTAATTATAACGCAAATTAAGTACATGAATATGCAGTGGTACCTGGGTTTGAACCCACAATCATCGGTTAAGATGCACGCGTTCTGACCACTGGGCCATCTCGCCTTTAACGCAGATAAAACCTCACTGAGCAGTTAGTATTCTATACTTTATGTATATCTTTTATTTTTCAATGCGAAATGCGCTGACATAGGAAAGTTATTGAGAAGGTCTTAAAAGGCTTCGATTGTATAGAATTCTTTTATGTTGTGATATCTAAGTGTGTTAAGCCTCCGAGAATTGACGATTGCCATGACGACGCTTTTGAAGAGGAAATCGAAGGTCGAATGCGCTTTGATATCATTACACGATCGTATAATTCTAAGAACTGCGTAATGTCATATAAATTCTAAAGATTTATACGAAATACTATATTTTATATTTTCTATCAAATCAATTTTATTCAAGTAAATTTTACAGTGAGGCGTTTTTGATCGATATTTAAATACTTCCGTTTCGGAAAGCCTCCAAAGAAGAAACGGCAAGCAACTTGCATAGTTGCTCTTTATAAATAAACAATATCTGCTAAACGTCTCAAATTGCTCATATTCATTGCAAGCTAACACAAATAAAAAAAATAACTGAATCTTCACTTCCGTGTATCCAATTAGGTAATACTATCCGTCCGTAGTAAAAATTAAATATTTGTTGTGACGAAACGTAACGAAGTGTGGAATAAAATGTCATAATAATTATACCAATTAATCAGTAAAGATAAATGAGCACGATTTTGTTTCATTACATAACAATAAAACGTTTTTTATTTTTCTTAAATGTGTGCGTGATTACGAGAACATGTGTGTAGTAGAGTATGTGTATGTGTGTGTAATATTATTAATTCCAAATGCAACGTATAATATTTATTCTTATTGCGGTATATTGGTATTAAAGATTTCGAACTTGTCTGTCGGGTTCATTGGCATCGAACTCTGTTTATTTTGAGTGAACCCTCTAAACAGTTCATAGGGCAACAACTTATTACCACTATCTTAGAATATACGCATTTTTTCGAAAGGTATTGTTATTCTTACATTCGCTTTACTCTACTGTGCTTTTTTAATTTTGTCATACTATAATTACAGTACATAAGTAAGTTATATTGAGAATAGATGATTAAATAATATTTATAATATTCTTAAATATGAAAATAAAATCAACAAAAATTGTCGAGATAATTTATGTTTACCTTATGTTAATGCCTCACTCGTGCTACTAGCACTTACTAGCGTGCTTTGTTAGTTTGCATGTGTATACACGCAAACTTTAAATTTATAAACATAATAACTTTTTGGTAGTTAATTATTATGTGAAAAAAATGTACAAAGATTCGATTATTTGGATGTTCATTTTTATATATTATTTTTTATGAATATTGTCAAAGTAAAAAGTATAAAACTATCATTATATAGCGTTTATTACAAATATGCTCAGCAGTAACAGATTGAAGTGACCACGTACTCACGTGTACGTTTCTCACAACCTTTATTGTATTGACCGTGTCTTGTTACAAATTCTATAGTCTAGTCTAAGCCCCAAGGAGGTGTTATATACAAAGCAGGCCAGCCGTGTCAAGGATACAACATTGTTCCAGTTTCTGGAGTTACCACTTCGAACCGGTTTGCACTCGTTTAGGCATAATAGTATTATGATATACTCTGTGAATTACTGTGAGAGTTATACGCAAATGAGGTTAAGGAAGGGAAGGGGCACAGCAGGCACCATTACTTGATTCCACATTTACCTATTATATGGATAAATGTATAAGTGACTAATTAGGGTTATCCCACTTCATGACTTTATTAAAAACATTCTTCGTTACTTTTAATTAATAGTAATTTACCAATACATTAAGTATAATTGGAATTCTATTTATAGCATTTTAAATATTAAGTTATTGTCTTGTTAACTACTAATAATACTGAATAGTAAAAATGGAAGAAAAAGCCTACTAATGTTTCGTTGCTGGCTAAATTATTGCCCTCCCTTTTGAGGAGAGTCTTTGGAGTTTCCATCACGACTCTTAATTGCGGGTTGGATTAACGTGGTGGCCTCTTACTTAACAATTAAAGATTTTCTCAGTGTAGTTTTCTTCACAACCATGTACGAAAAGAATTAAGTAAGCCCAAATTAAGCTCACGCATTGAGTGATGCTGGTCCGGATTTAAACTGAGAATCATCAGTTAAGATTCACAACCCATGTGTCATCACGGCATACTCTAACTATGATTACAGAATCTTTCAGGTTCTACTCATGCAACAAAGTCAATAAAATTTGGACAAAGACAAATTTGATACTTTTTACTTAATTGATTTATCTCTAATTTCTACCTGTATATTACGTTTGATGGCTACTTAGCTAAACATTGCTGTCTCATTCATTCGAATATCAAACTAATGATGTCGAAAAGAGAGATAAGTAACTAAACTTGCTGAAGTACGTTTGTAATTGAGGTCGTTAAATTCTATAGCATTTGTGAATCCATACAAAGTGAATAGCGAACATTTGATCCTCCGAGATAGTATCAAAATTAATAATAAAATAACAATTTCACAAAAACGAAAACAAAATATTATAATGGAAAATGAATCTCAGTGACAAACTTAAGCCAGCAAGTCTGAGCGTCTAAGTGAATAACTTCAGCCGCCTAGAACTTGAGCAAGTTTCCACTTATAAAGTTTGTGTGGCGCATCTGTGGCACAAACGTTGTTGGTTCTAGAAAAATCTTAATGATTTAAAATAACAAAATTACAATAAATAGGACGCAGATGCCTGAAAACAAGTCAACAGTCGAATATGTGATGTGGCAGCACCCATCAGCATTGATAATTGGATGATAATATTATATGTCCTGAAATTCTATACATGCAAAAGTTTGGATAGATTTTAGTTAGTCATTCAAGGCAACAGATGAGGCTGGATCTGAATTTAAATCTCGAATTATCTATAAGAAGTTACTTTTTATGCCGCGGGTCCCCCATTGGATAAAAAGTATACATAGAGGGATGCATCTAACACCTGCATTCCCTCTCCGACTGCACGCAGTTGAAGCAGCGAGCGCAAGTTAGTATCCATATAAGTTAAAATCAAATTTTTCAGATTGTATTTTCTTATTCATGATTGGAGAAGTTATGCCGTAGGTAGTTAATGCTCAAAATAAGCTGGTTAACCGTCTTCTTATGACATTTATAGGTCTTCTTATGACTTCAACAACAATACCTATTCATCCAGAATAAAACTTATTAGTTATGAAAATGAAATAAAGTGTTTCGAAAACCTTTCTATAAATAACTTTTCATGCAAATCGCGTACTTGAAATCAAATCAATGTTTAATGCGTACATATATGTTACAACCCGGTACCGTGAGATAGAGCTGATTAAATATATCATTGTTCTGAATCGCGCAAGCTAAATATTTGTAACTAGATACATATGTACTCGTAAAATCTGTAATAACGAGTCCTCTCCAGCCGTCAGGTTGTCTGAAGAGGTCACTATGGTCAAGAGCTATCTTCACGAAAAAAAATATATCGATTTCCAGCAACTGAGATACTGACTTATACTATGCAGGATGGATGGATGGAGCACTAAAGCTTCAAGGCGGACTCCTGAGTATATTTGCTCTACACCCGGTAAGGTGGTACCAGACACGCACACACACACATAACAACTTACACGCAGATATACACACATTGTTACAGATGAATTTCGAATAGTACATACAGTGATTAATGATTACAGTTTTAATATTCTGCAACCCATTTTTACTACATATTAATGATACATGTGCAATTAAACTCATTAAAATATCCGCCTGAAAACAAAGCGTCGTCACTCGTCGCAATGACAACGCTATAACATCACGTAAGCCTTTCGTTAATTAGGGACAAAATGTTAATTATATAAAACATAATTATGCTAAATATGGAACACGTGTTGAATACAAACATATTATTTTTTATGTTTCAAAATATTGTCACGACAAAAAATATTAGTTAGGTTATATAATTACGGGAATTTTCCGTGAGTGTGATATTTTATAGAATAGGGATGCAGACGAACAAACTCACGAATATTGGCAACGAGCCCATCTCAGGTGCTAATACTTATTATGTGCACATATTCTGATTCGCTTGTAAATTATACAACGTTTTATATGAATATATTTTCCACTTAATATATTCGAAATTCTGCCACATGTGCATTCCACCAACCCGCATTGGAACAGCGTGGTGGAATACGTTCCAAAATCCAAACCCTCTCCTTAATGGAAGAGGAGGCCTTATCTCAGCAGTGGGAAATTTACAGGCTGTTACTTTACTTTACTTTACTTATATTCGAAATTATAATTTTAATATATAGGTCAAAAATTATTTTATTGAGCTAAGATGACCCAGTGGGTTACGCGAGCATCTTAACCAATGATTTCGTAGTTCAAACCCAGGTAAGCATCACTAAATATATGTGCTTCATTTGTGTTTATGATTCATCTCGTACTCGGCGGTAAAGGAAAACATCGTGAGGAAACCTGCATGTGTCTAATTTCATTGAAATTCTGCCACATGTGTATTCCACTAACCCGCATTGGAACAGCGTGGTGGAATATGTTCCAAATTTCCCTATTTATTATAATCACAAATGACCCCCCCTCCCTCACCCCACCAGTGACTTTAAGATAATCACCTCGGCATCCTGTTTTTTATGTCGCAATAAAGGCGTGTTTATGGTTATCCTTTACGTGGTAAAAGTGTAAGAATTCTTTGTAACATTAATTGACATAAGTTATACAATTTTATCAAAATGTTGGTAATATTATATACTTCATATATTCCTTACATTTTGCTTGTAACAAAAAATTGCCAGTGCTTCTCAGGCCAGTAATATCTTTTCCCATCCGACGGTATTTATAATTTCAGTACCCAATTTCAACTAAAAAAAATGTTTTGCTAATATTTAGTACATTATATAAAATAAAAGCAACAATACAGTAGCAATTAATCATTGAATCATCTTTATCTCTATCATTACACAGTATAAAACAAAGTCGCTTACCGCTGTCTGTCCCTATGTATGCTTAAATCTTTAAAATTGCGCTACGAATTTTGATGCGGTTTTTTTAATAGATAGAGTGATTCGAGAGGAAGGTATTTATTATAAATGGACAATCACTTGCTTCATTTAAAAATTGCTTGAGACAATACTATCTTGCACTTTAATTGCTGTTCGTAATAGAATTATTTACTTATTTTATTGTTTTTTTTTTCTCGCGAGACATTAATTTAATTTTTGTATATTATAATTTGAATTTAATTAGATAGATACATATATGTATGCATTTTAGATATCAGGTACTGTACATTATTTTATTTATTTTTTTAATATATTAATATTACACTGTATTTATTTATTATGTTTATGTCTGCTCTGTACACCCCTACCTCTTTCTATATCTGTTTTCCTCTACCTTAAGGTTGCCTGGAAGAGATGGCTGTGTTAGCGATAAGGCCGCCTCTTGTACATCTTTCATCAAACCGTGTATATGTAATTTATTTACTGGTGTACAATAAAGAGAATTTTGATTTTGATTTGATTTGAATGTCGTAAAGAACAACTTACTAATGAAAATCTGTGAACGTTGCGAAGCCGGGTCGGGTCGCTAGTAAGTTATATAAGTAGTAAATTAATTTTTAATATATAATATATAATAAAGTTCCAATATATAGCAAAGTCGTTAATCACAAGTTTTATAGGTAAAACGTAAGAGTTATAACCGTGATCAGTAAACATCTTATAAGGTACCCTATTACGTGGCTAGACTTTACGACCTCCCGATACGTGTGGAGTCTTTGTAACCAAGCCTTAGTGTACGAAATATGTGAACGGAAAAGTTTTACTGTCGTGGTCTGTCAGCTTTGGATATATAACGTGCATATATATGATCGGAAATGGCTTAACGGATTAAGCGTTTTATACATCAAAAGATATATTACCCTTTTTATTAATAAACTTATATTTACAACAACAACAACAACAGCCTGTAAATTCCCACTGCTGCGCTAAAGGCCTCCTCTCCCTTTGAGGAGAAGGTTTGGAACATATTCATATAAAGTTAGTCTTTAACTTATATTTGAACGACGAAAATCCACTTGAGTGTACAGTCCAGTACAGAGTTAAAAAAGAGCAATCACTGAGTTACACAACACAATGAAAAAATTAGAGGCACAAAATGATACAGCATTATATCGTAAGGTTCAGTTATCCTATCAATAAAGTGAGTTTTATATGTTATTTGGGCAAGAAGTATCTGAAACTGTGCTGGTAAAACTGGAGAGTTGCTAATATGAAGAAGTTCATTGGCACGTTAAACTAAATCGCCGATAAGCTCTTCAGTATGCACGTATACTTTAACGTGATTTAATAATATATACTTAAAAGTTTCACCTTGAGATTTTTTTTCAAACAATTTAGCGTGAAAACGATCGAGTGGGGACGCTACCATCAATTGTTAACACGCACACTTATAATACTTTGTATACGCTACGAACGTTTAGGGCGATGGTTGTCATGTGTCAGGCAAAAAAGAAAAAGTACCCAATGACCTTCCTTGGAGTCGTTTATACGAAATTTCCTCGAATTCCATCTGTATAAAAACACGACAAATCAAAGACATCTATGTATGTATGTATGTATGTATGGTTGCTAATATCATAAATATGAGACAACATCACATACATTACTCTGATCCCAATGTAAGTAGCTGAAGCACTTGTGTTATGGAAATCAGACGTAACGACGGTACCACAAACACCCAGACCTAAGACAACATAGAAAAGTAATGGTAATCTACATCGACTCACACAGGAATCGAACCCGGGACCTCAGAGTGGCGTACTCATGAAAACCGGTGTACATACCATTCGACCATGGAGGTCGTCAAAAAGTACTCTGTAGTTACTTCCGCATTTTGGATATTGGTATATCACATTAGTAGCCTTTTGTTCACTTCGCGTGTGCAAGAGATATACAAATAAATATTTTAAAAATACTTAGCGCTATGCATAAGTTTATGCAAAAATAACACAGTTGTGCACTTTACAGAATGGAAAAAAAAGCTAAATTCTTAAGCTATATTACATGTAATATTATTATGTTATATAATATTATACTATATTGTATAACGTGTATAGTATGATATTCATATCATATTCTTTTACAATTTCCATACTAAATTTCCACAAAGTTATTGTTAAAGGATTACAGTCACAAGAAAATAAATTGTGACTACTTGAGAGTTTCACCTTTCATAAATATTTAGGACGTTTTCTTTCTAATAACATTTATAACTCCAGAACAGATATTACTCAAAACTTCATCTGACAGTTTTATTAATTTGGATAGCCATTTATTATGTAATAAAGTTTTATAAGTGGTGGTAGGGATTCGTGCAAGCACGTTTACGTAGGTATCGCCCACTCATCACATATCCTGCCCCCAAGCAGCTTAGGTACTTAATATTGTTGGGTTCCGGTTGGTTGAAGGATGAGTGAGTCAGTGTAACTACAGGCATGAGGCACGACATGAGGAATGTTCTACCTACGTGAGCCAAAAAAGAGTGATAACTAGATATTTAAACTTATTATCAAATAAACTGCATTTTAAAATAACAAGGATAATATCTAATCGAATTAATAGTTTTTGAAATCTCATACATAGAAAATTTTCTCTATGTAAATACAGGCACGAGGGACATAATATCTTAGTTTCGAAGATCGGTGGCGAATTTGTAATGCAAGGAATGGTTAATATTTCTTACAGCGCCATTGTCTATGGGCGGTGGTGACCACTTACTATCAGGTGGCCCATATGCTCGTCCGACAACCTATACCATAGAAAGATAGAAAAAAATGTATTGGTATTATTTAAAATGAATACAAAAACGTTTAAATATAAAATGACGTTCCATTATCACGGAATTTAATTTTATGTCTCGCGGTTATACACGATCGGTTAAAATCGGTTGCTTTTAAAATAACATAGTGGTATTGCTTTTTTTTGGCAATCAACGCGCGAAGATGACTGGCCGTTTGTAACGATATAATTAATGCGAGATTTTTATAATAATTATAATACATAAGTTGTGTAGTGACGCTTGTGCTTACAAGATATGTTAAAAGTCTTAAAGACAGCAAAAAAAAAAATTAGATTCTATTTTTATTAAAACGTTGATAAGTTGACGATATAAATCTATAATTGAATCATTAGTGCAGTGGTCGTTGAACTGATTGGCAACGGTTGTGGTTTCGGGTTCGAAAACGTACCTCATTTGTAGTCTAACTTGTGTCAAGCATGCGTCATCAAGTCTAATTTCAAGCCTTATCTTAAATACAGAACACATTTAGTTGTTTAATCATTGTTGTTCGAAAAAGAATACATTTAGTTATCCAAGTCATTTTTAAATATTTTAACTATTTAACCGATAAAATTAAATCATCATACAATACTTTAATCAAAGAGTTTCTTATTAGCATTTTTAACAGGAGTAATTTTAAAGGATTCGTATAGATCGGGCATGGGGATTTCACCGAAAACTTAAAAGTATTTGTCGACACTCACTAGTAATAGTAAAAGATACATAATCACATATAATTTAATTAATTACCTTTTATAAATATTCATCAAATCTAACAATATTCTTCAAATATTTGATCTTTATCTAGAAACGTCAGAGAAATAAAAGCTCTAACTCAAAGATTTAAAAAGAGAAGATTTATATTTATTTACGGCGACACCCTTTAATTTCTAAGGCACAACCAGCGTCAACGATCGCCTCTATCTGGGATATATCTTTGGAGTTAATTGGACAAGTATTGTTGGAAAGGCAATTGTAGTCAAGTACTAAATTGATACTTGCTTAGACGCAGCTTAAGAAAAGGTCACTGACTTTGTCTCGTATATAACCCAATGGCATATTTAAATGATTCCATATATTATAAAAGCATTCATTTATTTATTGATAATATGATTTAATTTTTGAAATATAGTCAACGCTCTCAGATATTTGAAATGTCTGACCAAGTCTTTTGATCATTTAATCTATATATATGTAACGATAACATTTGTAAAGCCTGTAATTAATATATATATATATGCAGTAAAATATATAGATACTTTTCGTTAGCCTGCTAAGCTTAACAGAGCATATCCACTTAGATCACTTATATATCTAGACAGATCGTCGCGCTACAAAAGAACTAAAATAAACGAGCCATCTTTATTATCTTGGCGCGCGTGACAGCTACGCTTGTCAATCATACAACTTTATTAGTGTGCGTGTATTTATCGGCCAACTGTTGGCTACTATTTACTTCGATGCGTTCTCGGTTTTAGGTGTTGGTGTTTCAGTCTGTCTACGCATAAATAATTAAAGCATGTCAGTATCACACTATCTGATATTATTATCGTGTATTTAGCAATCAGAAGCAGCTATTAGATAGTACCTATATACATTTAATAAAATACGAGTGATTGTTTGTAATATTAAAATTATCGCTTTTTTACGCATACATGGTACACATACAAAAAAAAAAAACTTTTTTTTCAACTTCTGTCTGTCTGTCTGCATGTTCGGCTAATCTCAAGAATGTCTGGACCGATTTTGACGGTACTTTCGCAATAAGCTGATGAAATATGGAATAACTTAGGCTATAACAGTATTTTTTGGTAAATTCAAATGCGCCACAAGTCACACACTAGGGCACAGCTAGTTAGGAATTAAATAGCAACACTTAAGTCCTATAATGGCTCAATTAAGATGATAATAAGTTTCAGATCTTCTTAACTTATTTCACTTTGAATTTTACACATTTAAATTGCTGAATATATACTTTGCTGAAACAGGGCCCTAATTTCGTCGATGTGTTTAGTTTTTATACGGTAGATTGTATTTTTTTAAGAATATGACATATTTTAAAAAGGAAAATTTTAAAAATTGACAAAATGCTTTAGACTATACTAATATGTTACTTATTACTAATAATGACTTCTGCGTTCGACTTATAAGTATAGTAAGATATTGACTAAAAAAAAATGTTTTAACGCGGCTGTTATAGTATAGTGATTAATTTAAAATCTTTGTATATAATTAACTTCTCATATAAGTCTTACATATTTTATTTAATAAGACAAATGTAGATTGTTTTTAAAATTCTTTAAATTTCCTACTCATTATACAAAATAAATTTGTATTATGGATGTGAACGTTTAAAAATCTATTAAAATCATACAAGTAAAGTAAACGGAGCATATCACACCAGTCCGAGCCACTGTGGGTCGGTGTTGATTTATGAGTATATAATGATTAAGATTTAATTATATACATACACATACAGTGGTAGAATTTTGACAATCAATACTACTGAAATGCCTCTCTTGAATAAATATATTTGAATTCGAATTTATACATGACTATATAAGATTATTTTAGTATAGATTAACATTTGTGTTAACTCTGTGCACAGAAATAAACGCAAACATTATGTGTAACTCAATATCGAATACCCAGATTTGAACCTATGAACTTTGCTTTTAATTTGATTGTGAGCCAATAGGCAAATGTTTAAGTGCAGAAATATTAAAATCGCCCATGACGTTAAAGCACTTATTTTAGTGTTCCGGTTTTCCGTTCATTAAAGGGGTTAATGGGTGCCCTGGGGGCAATTTCCTGTCCCGTTCTCTGTAACAATGTACATTCGTTATGCTACTTCAAATATTAATGGTTCTATCATGTAGGCTATGTCATATGTTTGAGCAATGGAGTGTCGCGTGCATTGTTCAGTAGTTTGGTATTATGTAGTTTTTGGTGTATGTTGTGTGCTTACATGTGCGAATAAAAAAGTATACTCTTCCAGAAATTATCTAGCTATTCTTACTGAAGAGTTATTTTGCTTTAAAATTAAGAATAGATCGTTATTAATGAAACTATAGCTACGAGTATAGTTAAGAGTTTTTGCTCGCGCCTTCAATCGCCTTTTATGGGTGGTTGTTGGATTTACACAATATAATTAAAATAAAAATTGCCTTTGTGTTATTCTAATATATGAACTATATTATTTTAAATATATTTTAAAATTCGAGGAGTAACAAAATATTAGCAAACTTTTGCCTTTATAATATTAGTAAGGATTATTGATAGCTGTACATTTAATTCAACACTGTTACATGCCAATTTAAAAGAGCTTTTATTAAACGATTTGAATTTAGAATATTTTAATTTTGATCATAAATATACTTAAAGTTATTCTTAAAGGAGTCGAGATGGCCCAGTGGTTAGAACGCGTGCATCTTAACCGATGATTTCGGGTTCAAACCCAGGCAAGCACCGCTGATTCATGTGCTTAATTTGTCTTTATAATTCATCTCGTGCTCAGCGGTGAAGGAAAACTTCGTGAGGAAACCTGCATGTGACAAATTTCGTAGAAATTCTGCCACATTTGTATTCCACCAACCCGCATCGGAACAGCGTGGTGTAATATGTTCCAAACCTTCTCCTCAAAGGGAGAGGAGGCCTTTAGCCCAGCAGTGGCAATTTACAGGCTGTTGTTGTTGTTGTATTCTTATTCAAATATTGGTACTAAAACAATGACTACACTATTCTTTAGTTAGTTCGTAGAGTCACGAGTTCATTAATACTCTGCCCACGACGATAACAACTACATTAAAACGTATAGAACAAAGCGAGACCCGAAATATAATCGTGTATAAGCACAGGGCTAATCCTGAAAAGCTGATTGGATTTTGTATCTGGTTTGCACTAGAATAAACCGGTTCTAGCAAAAGCTTAGGTATAATACGATCGATTATGATAATTGATTTTTAGCAAGATTATAAATGTGAGAGTTATTTTGTCTGTCTGTCACTTTTTCACGACTAAATCGCTGAACGAAATTTGATGAAATTTGGTATGAAGCAAACTTGAACTCCGAATAAGGACATGGGCTACTTCTTTACTAAAGCTAAAACGCGAGCGTTTAATATAAACAAATTTAAATTAAAAATACTTAATAATTTTGACCGCGTGGCAAGAAAGGCATTATTTTACTTGATATTGTAGTAGAAAATATCCCAATAGCCAACATAAAAGTCCTTTAGCTCAGTTCAAGTGAAGTCAATCAGGATTGACCGTTTGCAATGCCATTGAAATTAACCAGCGTTGCGTGATGAAGTGGCCAATCAGAGCTCGTCACAGTCATCAGTTTACAAACGTCTTATTAACATTGTTTTAAAGACATCGCTTGTTTGCACAAAGTACAAACCGTTCTGCCGTGAATGAAAATTTTAAACATGCTGTTGAGACATTATAGAATTAAAACAAACAAGTATACTATGTAATTGAAAAGTTTTCGTTTCAAAACCAAAACGTTACAAGAACGTTGCACCCACATTCGACTTTGAAATTTTACGTAGAGCCTAATGAAATTTCGCTTCAATCGCAGACCTAAAGTTAACTGTCTTAAGCCAATGATTCTAAATGTGCATGAGTATATAAGGGAATGGGTTTCATCGTAATAAAACTGTTTTATTTAGTTCCCAATAGATGGCGTTAATAGTACTTTAAATCGCGCTATTATTGTCTTAAAATATTATCGGAAGTATATCGACTATATTATATGAGTTTTTATTGGCTACCAATTGGACTCTATTAATTCATTGTAAGACAATGAAATAATGATTTTTCTTGTATTTTTTATAAAATCTTCCAATAAACGTTACTCCAAAATAGAGATTGTTGAGTTCCAACGATTTTTTTTAAATATCAGAACTGTCTAAAATGTATATAACATGTTTATACGTGTTAATTTTTCTGAATCATAGAAGGCCTAGTACCATTTTCCATGTTAAAAAATATTCTAAAATCTATTTCCAGGTGACAGCAATTGTTACAATATTTTTAATTACAATTTATCAAATATTTACGCAATATATCATAAATATAATTTGATTCAAAAAAACAATTTATTTTAATTAAAATATTCAATGTGATTAATATTAATATGAAATTTGAACATTGTGTAACAAACAAAAAGTTCAAGATATTAACAGATGACATCATAAGACCCGCATTGTGTACGTGTAGTGCGCGATGGCAATTGTTGCAATCAATGCAGGTCGTTGACCTCAGCTAATGACACCGAAAGACGCTCAAACAACAATTATATTTAATTTAAAATAAAATAATTTCATAGAAAATTTAAATCAATAGTTATATTTCGTTTTATTATATAAATATATGCATTAAATTGCAATTTTCACTATGTATATTCACAATATAGCGAAAAATAATGCTTTAAATTCCAATCATATTTCACTTTTCACAATATTTCGACAGATTATATAGATAAACATACTAGTAGTCGTTGTAGTCTACGGTGTTGGTTGTCATGTGTCAGGCAAAAAAAGTGGCTATGTCTTTTCTTGGAATTCAAGTTGCTTCATACCAAAATTTCATCAAATTCGGTTAAGAAATTCAAATTCATTCCTTTATCAATTCGTAAACTCTTAGTACCTTTTGAAACTAAAGCACTAAACTGACAACTGCATATAAAATTAAACTTTCCTAATATGATAACTTGGTTTAAAATAGTGTAACATCTTTAGACTAGTCTAGATTTTACATGAAATATTTTTATTGGCGTAATTAGTCATTACAAATTAAAAATACAAGAATCAATTCAATTCTTGGTTTAAGGGCTTTTAGTTGTGCTGACAAAGCACAAAATACAAGATATAATACATATCTTGTACTAAATTGTCAAAATATGTCTGTCAGTGTCATATATTCTCGATCGATAAAGCAGATTATCGCTCATACTGAGCACACGAAAATAGATCTTAAGGTGACGAACCTTTCCTTACCCCGACTGTACAATACCCGGTAAATATACAAAGATTTAAGCGACGTTATATGTTCGCAATTTATCGAGTTACATTTACAAAAGTTAACCTTTGATATATTTGAATCCGTTATAAGCAAAAGGTCTTTTCCCTTGTTAATATGGTTTTATATTCTGTGTAATATATTATCTGTCGCACCTGCGCCGTGATAGATGCATATCGTTAGAATTTTTTATTCTCTTAGTCATGTACTCGCCTACTTCCATAAATATTGTCACCCTTTTAGGTGATAGATTTTCAAAGAATCTTTAACGCCTGTATTTAAGTGTAAACCAATGATATTCTAGTATATGATATGTCATTAACGCGCAAAAAGTGAAGACTAGAAAACGTCCTAATTGGGACGTTTGCCTTTAGTCGTTTTCATCATAATTATGCCAGTAATACGTTATAATACATCATAATTATGTAGTAATACGTTTTGCGTAATTAAAACATCTAGTTATCCCTTTTACTTATTGTTTTTATCAAGCTATCCTTTTTACTTGTAACGAAATTTAAAATAAACGGTCCCCGGCTCAGCACACTTTTTTCTGTTGTTTAGTATGGGTATAACATATCTGTTTATTGGAATATCATTGGTGTAAACTATTAAAATAAGACTCACTTTACTTACTTACATAATATTTTGATATTTCATTTTCAACATCAGAAACGAGAAATTTCTATGTAAAGTTTTACTCCCAATTGAGCAGATGTCATTAGAAATATCCTCTCCGTAATTTTAATTTTAAATAGTGTGATTGTTTCATTTATCACATTTAATGAATGTAAAATATCATGGGTTTAATAATCCAGTACTTTACAGTTTGTACAGTGATCTCTACTAATCAATGAGGAGACACTTTTTTTGTAATGAGAACTCTTCTTCAATCTACGTAGGAAATGAAGAAGAAGATGCGGCATCTTTCGGAGGTGTAAGCATTTTAATTATTACACAGTATAAAAAGAAGTCGCTTACCACTGTCTGTACCTATGTATGATAAGCTTTTTAAATTACGCAATGGATTTAGATGATTTTTTTAAACAGATAGAGTAATTCGAGAGGAGGATTTTTGTATCCTTTTTTTTATTTTTGGCTCCACCCGCTTCAAATTTCGAATATTGAGTGACAAGCGTGAATTCCATTTTCTTGAAATGATTGCTTGATTGCTAATATTTATGATTTACAATTTTATTTTGGTTGTTCGTAATTTGTATGTAGATTGATGTGTTGTTCTCTTTATGTCCAGTCTTGTGTACAGTTTGTACTGCATTGTAATGAGTGGAAGTGTTAGTTCGACAATAGTAATACGGTTATTTAATAATTCATACGCTTTGATGATTCGCACGAGGCTACAAGTAATGTTTGTAATAGTGTTATCATTGTCATTTACAAGTGTTTCTTTATATACATATAACATAATAATTTGAATACGTTTAAATATTATTTTATTCGACTACGTTATCGAAAGCTTCGGGGCGTCATGGTAGTATGCGCAAACGATCCTGTGTCGTCCCCTTAAGATACGGAGTATGAGCGGTAGTTTTTTTAGTGGGTATTCCGGTGCATTTCGCTGGTCCATTAGAAAATAAGGTTCATAATAGCAAATTTTAATTGATTACAATAAATTAAAAATAAATTAATTATAACTATACTTTTGTAATAATAACATGTAATTATTATATCCTAATTATATAAAATAATTATAATTCTTATCGCTTGGATTATAGTCGAAACTTTTATACCAAAACAGTGTTTAAAATACGAGTATTCGTATTTATTACAAAACAATTGGCTAATTTCTTAATAAAACATATACCTATTAAAAGTCTTACAGAAATATACGTACCTATTTATGAATAAAGGTTATTTGGAATAATAGAAGCTCTTATGTGTGGAACGAATGAAACGGGACCACAGCGGTCAAGCTCAAAGTATCTGCGCACGCGATATTATACAGCAAGTGATATAAACACAAGAACTCTTTCCAATCATTCACTCACACAGTTGCAATACCTTGCGTGCTTTCCGGAGGTGGAAATATAACATTGTCAACTTCTTAAATCAAGGGTACAGCACAGCACTGGGATATAACAAAACAGTAGGTAATTGGCCTATAGTTGGGGTAAGACAGCCTCTTATTATTAATTAGTTTAATAACGTAGATGCATAATGAGTAAGATACTCTAATTCTTTCGTAGGCTCAAAGAGCTGTTGATTCACTAGGCGAGCTTATACGCATACAATCGATGACTCTACAGTATTTCCTTATTATATTTCGTTAGTCCTGATCATCGACCGGCGGTGATGAAGAATAGAACGGCCTTATATCATGACATTGTAAGCGCGCATTCAACTTGACATTGTACTTGATTGTGTATCCTAAGCGAAGGCCGCTTCAGCACGCGATATGCTAATATACCACTATCATGTTCCGCCCAAACCTGTGTACATGGCCAATACAGCTTTTTTGATGCTCAGCTATTTTGTAACTAATGACGTTACCCTAAAGACTATTTTGCTATATCAAAGTGAACAACACCCCGCTATATCATGAATCTTTATTAAGTATGTAAAGAAAATTGCCTTCAGGTTGACGAGGCGTTTTTTCGTCAAGGACAGAGTTATAAATTGACGAAACAAACAGGAAATTAAAAAATAGCTGCTGTAAAATATACTTCGGATTTTCGTGTGATTATGTTTAGCTATACAGAATAAATACATTGTACATATTGTATACAACAAAATGTTCCGTCATAAGTTATCTTATTTCGCTCCGATCCAGGGTAAATTATGAAGAAAGTTCTACCAATGTGGCAGTAAAGAATGCTGCGATTTTTTTTTAATTTCATTTCAGTCTTAAGCTATGGCTACATAAATCACAGCTATAACATTTGAAGCAAAAATATACCAAGTGAAAACGAGAACTTTAAAATAAGCTTGCTCGTCATCTTTAGCTGAACACCGGAAACCTTTTTCAGGAAATATAAAAAAAACCGACCTGACCAACGTAGACAGTGGTAAAACCGCGAGAGTCTGGTTACTAATTTACATATGTATCCAATTGCTTAAAAGATGAGTGTGGAAGTACAAATGTTATTAGTCATTCGTTTTCACGGAGTCGGTCATTGTTTAAGTTACTGCTTTAAAAATATCTTGAGTCATTCTTGCAAACTTTACTGCAGTACGGAAAAAATCGTACAATATGTAAAGTATTTAGGCAAGTATATTTACCAATACTTCACTTGGTGTTAGATGTTTGTAAAAGTCTGTAAAAGTCTTCTAAATAATACCTATATTATGTTTAATACCTATTTTTGTGTATCAGTTGGTGAGTCAAGATAAGGTAAGTAATACCGGTAATAATAGGCATAAGGTGTAACATCATAGTTCTAGTTGATGTCGTATTGGTGATATAAAGGATGCCTAATATTACCGCAACAATGTCTATTGGCAGTGATTTGTTTGGCAGAAAAACGCTTAAAATAATTAAGAAATCTTGTATGTTGATGATGCCTCTTGGTCTAGAAGACTAGTTGTGTCAATTGTGCACATATTAAAGCGCAATAATATGTGCTCATACACAACTACAATCTTTTTTTCACTAAGTCTAATTTTATCTGATGGCACCTCCAAGAGATCATGTGCTTTCAGAAGACGGCAGACTATGTACTGAATTGCGGAACTGCAATATTATAAAGAAATTAAAAGACCGAAGAGGTAGTTAACACAGTATACTACACATACGAGTATATATCATATGATTATAAAGTACATCCACCGTTGAGCCATTACTGATATTAAAATATCGCTAAAGTGACTCAACCTTTCATACCATGTTTAAAATAGATTTTAATCAATACAGTAAACTCATAATAGCTTAATAATGATTCAGAAATACGAAAGTACGTTTTGTACGATTTGTATTCATTGAATAGTTACGCATTATATAATACGGGAAAAAGTTTGTATATTTAAGGACCATTATTTATACTAAACTCAAAATTCCCCAAGTTTTTAATGCACTGGATATTTCTCCATGCTGTTCAATTTTCTTTGACAGATATTCGTTGGCCAACAATTTCTCAAAATTGATTCAAGAAAAGATGATCGATGTCAGTATTTGTCAGATTTATTTCTGCAATTTGATTGAAAAGATTGTATAGCGTTTTTAATGCAGCAGTTCATCGTATATAATCTACTGAACGCGGCTTATGAAATAAATTTGATATTAGACTCGATCGACCTAATTGCGAGCCGAGATGGCCCATTGGTTTGAACACGTGCATCTTAACTGATGATTGCGGGTTCAAACCTTGTGCTTGTGCCTAATTTGTGTTTATAATTCATCTCGTGGAAAATATAGTGAGGAAACCTGCATATGTTTAATTTCACTGAAATTCCGCCCCATGTATATTCCACCAACCCGCATTGGAACAGCGTGGTGGAATATGTTCTAAACTTTCTCCTCAATGGGAGAGGAGGCCTTAGCCCAACAGTGGGAGATTGACAGGCTGTTGTTGTTGTTGACCTAATTGTAATTATTTAGAAAATTGATTTACGACGATACAATGTTTAAAGCTAATTCCATTATTTTTTATTTTATTTTATCGCTGAATTCTACTTCATATTTCGAATTTATTCTTAAAGAACAGCGTAGGCTGTTATCGTTATATATGGTCGTTGTAAAATAGAACGCGTTTTAAGAGATTTTCCTTTATAGAATACCAATATAATGCCTATCCGAGGAACAGGGTCGGATCGTACCCTTTAAAAGTTTAATGTGGTATTTTAAAGGGTTAAAATGACTACATCTTACCTGTATTATCTTTACCTGGGTACAGAGATGCCGTTGACCTTTCACTGTCTGGGGATACATAAATTCATCATATGCAAATTAAAATCACATTATAATATTGCCCGCGTCTGGCGAAAGGACCAATGGAGGTCATTGACCTTACTCTGGCTTGGTATAAATAACCGGCTAAATATATTTGCGATCTTTTTAAAATTGTCGGGTGTAGGGTTTGGTTGAAGAGCGAGTAATTAACATATTTTTTCCGATATATATTACGTGTCGGAAAAAATATGTTTATAATTACCTAGGTTTTCTCTTAACTCAAAATTCACCAACCTGCTAAAACCTGCATGTGTCTAATTTCAAGTAAATTCTGACACATGTATTTACCACCTCCACTGGAAAAATTAAAAGGCCACGCTTAAACGGTTGAAAGTCACTCTGTAAGAAAGTATTGGTATTCAGAGTTCGCACTATCTATTGATGTGAAAATACGTTCAACGTTTATATTTGCACGATTAGAAGCTGTTTAGTATAAATTAAAAGAATATCAAAATCAAAAATGATTTTGAAAATAAATAAATTCTATGAAATAGCCGAGGATACATTTTTTCATGATTTCATTTTTCGACTAACTTTGTATGGAAGCAGTTGTCATAATCCCAAATAATATTAATCTTTCATTCATTTTTTTTGGTTGTTGGTCTTTTATTTGTGCAATATAGCCACATGTTATTTTGGCTACGTCACATACAAATTAGACAATATAAATTCTTATTAACAAATAAAGGACCCCAAATTAATAAAATAATAATTACACAATATTATTAATGAAATATAATGACTTTTTAGTTGTCCTACCAATTAAAATAATCAAGTCACTTGTGTTAACAATTAAATACCGTTTGTTCTAATTAGATCATGATTAATCTAATTAAGCTGGAATTGTCCGGTGTTTAGAACACAGTGGTGAAATAGGCTCGAAACCTCCTGAGACGGATATAAGACTTAAGGTACATGTAAGAAGATACATAGATACTTTTACATTATATATTTATAATTGCTATGTTCTGTTTTGAAGTATAACACGCCACACGTGGCACGGCCATAATCACTTGTATATACATAATATAAAAGCATACTCATGTCATCTTCGACAAGGTGATCCTTTCGCTTACGCAAAGTCTGATATTAGTTAATCAAGGACTATACATGTAAAATTTATTATAAGTATAAATACTTTTTCATTCTAAGCATTTAAGTATAATTACTTATAGTAAATTTTACATGTATAATCCATGATCAAAAAATATGTTTTATTCTGTACAATCTTTCTTCCCTTTTTAAAATAATTTTCGTTACGAACTAGTAACCTTAGCTAAATTGTAAGCTCATAAAGTCAACTCAAAATTAACTATTAATAAAGCATATTTTGTATATGCGATAGCTGAGATCCACTCTTCTGTTGCGTATAAAAAAATACTTCCAATAATGTTGTAATTAAAATGAATTAATTATTGACTCAATTATATATTTGAGTCCTACTTAGTTTCATTTCTCGTAGTTTTAATAGGATGGTTATTTTTAAACAACATAATTCTGTATAAGGTAGAGCCGTATGGTTTTAAATGACGAATGCATTCAAATGGTGAACGTTTAAATCGTCGTAATTGCATTATAATGTTATGTTTAATAATAATTATGTATTTATAGACAATCACTCATCATTACTCATAATGTATTCTATATATACAGGCATATCTTATAACTGTTATTGTGTAAAATACATAAGTAAAGAGTTTCTTTTCTATTACATACTTTGTTATTTGTTAGTTGTTTTTATTTAGTAGTTACGCAGAATAATAAAAGTCAATAGGTATTGTATTATGTATATAATATATTGCATTGCATATTAAGTTAGTAATAAGTTAGATCAGAGCATTTTAGATTTGTTCATTTTAATGTCCTATTTGATTATAGTTTTAGTAGTAATTTAATTTCGATATTATACTATTATTATGAAAGTAAACTCTTTAGCTTTTTTTATTCGAATGTAGCTCCATTCCGAATCCAAGAAGAAACAACTCAATATTGGAATGTCGCGATATCATTGTACATGAATAATCTTTGATACTCATCACGGATTATGGAAATATTGTAAAATTTTTAGCAGTTAACTAAACATGATGCTATTACAAATACAAATTAATGAACATAAATAAAATACAAATAATTGAACTATAAATACGCATATCAAGACTTTTTAGGAAAACGGACAAATCTTATCTAATATGTGATAATCTTTCGACCTGCCCGGTTGAAATAGGCTTTAGATTCCAACCGCAAATTCTTACCAGAATTTGCTAGTTTCAATATACTTGTGTTATGAATAAACAATGTGTTTACTAGTTACTTTATATGAATCATATATTAAAACCGAGGGGCGTATTGGGAAAAGCCTTAAAGTCATAAATATTGTATGTATAATGGGAAAAGTTAGGTTTTTAATGTCACGTGTTCACGCAGTTTTTATTTATTTCACAGCGATGGAGGGAGGCGCGTGGTGCGCCCGAGACATTTCCCTGCGCGCGCAGAAGAAGTTCCTCTCGCGCGTGGGAGGGGCTGCGAGTGCGCGCTCGTTGGTCCTAGACGAACACGCTGCCAAATTACTAGACCAGGTAAATTTATATCATCATCATATTAGCCGTAACACGTCCAATGCTGAACATAGGCCTCTCCCAATGACTTCCACTAAATTTATATACCTACTTCATTATCATCATTATCATTACATAATATAAGACAAAGTCGCTTACCGCTGTCTGTCGTATGTATACTTCTTTCTAGATCTTTAAAGTTACGCGATGGATTTTGATGCGGTTTTGTTTAATAGATAGAGTGATTCGAGAGGAATGTTTTTGTATATAACTAAAGAAACACTGACAATTTAATAAGTTTGTGATGTCGTAAATAAACAAATTGTGTAGTATATTTATTATATAATATAACTAAGATCGGGCGGGTCGTTAGTCAGTAATAAAGATTTAGTAAAATCACAAGCTACGAGCTGTCTGTTAGGAACGCGCTGATGAACAATAGATTCGGATACTTACCATGATCAGAGCTCTCGACAATACATATATATACACAATTTGATACCCAAGTTATTCAATTGCTAATATGTACAATTAAATAAACTTCGGTCAAGGCGTTTTATTATTTAGAATTACAAAATAAATGATTGGGACTGACGTACCCGTGTAAAGTAAATAAAAGTCACTAACAAAAAAAATAAAAAAAAAAAAATTTCAATCTCGAAAAGGCTATCTTGAAAAAGAAATATTTTAACCGAAATTATTGAAATATTTTTTCAGTATTCCATAAAAACACGTTTCGTTCAACACGCGGGCCGGAACGTGACGAATGTACACCGTGGATTTTATTGATTACTCCTTCTTAAACAAACTTATATAAAAGAGGACAACTTCCTCACATTTCCTCCTTTCCACCAAGTATAATTTAATCTGAATTTTTAATGATATCATTAGATTAATAACGTTTAACTTAAACAGGGATGTTAAATTAATTGAACAATTAGAAAGTTGTAAAGCTAATCAATCTTAGTTTTATTATTAATTTCTTCGGATTTATTCTCTATAGAGAAGATTTGAGTTATTTAAAGATGTTACTTTTTATATTCATCACCTTTTTTTTAAATTACTTAATTTTAAAGGCATATAAATTAATCATTAGTAACATGTATGAACTTATGTGAATCGAAGTTAGGTACTTAATAATTTTCACTTAAGTAACGATGGCAAATTCCCTTCCATTGTTGTCCAAATTAAAAAAAAATCAAGTGTAAGAAGTTCAATTAAATTGTTTAATACAATTTATATTTATTAAACAGGGTAACCTGTTTAATTTATTTATGAAAGCAAGCGAGTATTTGATATAAGTGGATAATAACACTTAAAACAATTATAAAACGACTTCATACACCGTCAATGTACCGTCATTTAGAGCTAAGATGTTATGGTTAATTCCTCAGTGCATATTTCAAAATACAATGCAATTTACATTTTTAATGCCAAAGTCGTATACTCATATGCAGCTCAAATTTAAATCAATCATTTCAATCCGACGTGAATTAATATTGAATGCAGAATGAATCATTCTGCATTCAATTTTGAATTAATTAAATATTTACTCTTCCAGTTCTTGAGCGTATTACGCGAGCGTGTGGAGAAGCGTGAGGCTGAGAAGCTGGTCAAGCACGTGATCAAAGCTGCTGTGAAGCTGGGTGTGTTGCGGCGTCATGGACAGCTGTCAGCTGCTGACGAAAGGGCCTTGGGTGCATTCCGCTCGAAATTTCACGTAAGCTATTTAAAAAAAAAAACACTTTCAATAAATGACATTCAAGTTATTAATTGTAAATTTTCAGTAGCACTTGACAACACAGTAAAAATGCTCACTTTATTTACTGTCTCTGTACGAAATTTATGTTCCCGTTAAAACGGAGAGTCTAATTAATTAAAAACAATTTAATGGCGTACTATTTTTAACGCTTAAATGTAAAATGTTATAAGTTTGTCTGAATCGTAGGTAATAAGGTTCTTATTTAGAGCGCTACATTTATTTTATCATCGATATGAATAATGATTAATAAGGTTCTTATGAAATATGTTACTATTACTAAAGTACACACAACATTGAAAGTTGTCCAGTAATTTATTAAAAAACATGCATTTAATTGATACTTTCGTACAACGTAATAAAATAATTGAAAGCAATCTTTAGCCACAAAAACGCTTTCTTACAGACTTTTGTTTTCTGCTTATAAAAATCACCATTATGCATATTCGTATAGTATGTTGGATAATAACTTATAATATAAATACTCTTAAAGATTCATTATTCTAAATTTAAATCAATCAATTCAACAATATTTTATTACTAGAGCAACGTCGTTAGCTAACTGCCATCTACTACTAGACATATGATTCTCCTAAAGTGCAACAATGATCTCTGTTCTCCAGTAGGATTCCGTCACTTTCTTCAGCTCATGTACATCTATCTAATATAAGCTTCATCAAAAGTATAACACCTCGCCTCATTGGTGGTGAGGAGGTGACAGGAGGGCTGGTTCGTTTTTTGCCCAGAGGATCGGAATTGCGATTCAACGGGGAAATGCTGCTAGCATTCTTGCCACCATTCCACGCGGTCAAGATTTATACAGTAACTAGTTTTAGTTCATATTTGTATATATTTAAGCATTTAATGTTGTTATTTCTTACGTTAATTAATTAATACATATATGAATATTTTTATTCAGACCGTATTGATGGCCGTGGTATCGTTCTGCGAGGTGGACTTCTCATACGATCGGGGATTCCTTCAGGATGCTCTTCGGGAATCGCATCAATCACTTAAGTAAGTCATATTAGGCACTCATTCACCTATTTACCATTAATTATTATTTTTAATACAGCTCGGATCATATACTTTGTTATATTACTTGCAAATATATTAGATAGCTCACACATTATCCGTCTCCAAAAAAACACACCATATAAATTATACGGTGGTAAATTAAAGACTCATTTAAATGGATATCCCATTATTTCTGTAAATTGGACCTTTAACACTATCTAACAGTTTAATATTCAGAGGAATTAGCCATTTATGTTATTGTATTATTTTTGACGACCTCCATAGTCGAGTGGTGTGTACACCGGTTTTCATGGGTACGCCACTCTGAGGTCCAGGGTTCGATTCCCGGCCGAGTCGATGTAGATTACCATTAGTTTTCTATGTTGTCTTGGGTCTGGGTGTTTGTGGTACCGTCGTTACTTCTGATTTCCATAACACAAGTGCTTCAGCTACTTACATTGGGATCAGAGTAATGTATGTGATATTGTCTCATATTTATATTTATTTATTATTAACTTAGACATATTCTATGTTTCCAGGGCCGTAGTGGAGCGCCACTTATCCGATAAGTCAGTCTCACGACTGGCCGGAGTATTCGCACTCGCCTCCAGAGGTGAGCTTCTAGATTCGTTATTCGCCGGCCAGATAGACGATGACGTCATCAAACTAACCAGGATGCTTCGGAAGGAACTAGACAGGGGGCTGCTATAATCCAACAATATGGGAACACATGTGCCGTCCTACTCTAAAGCTCTGCTCACAGACCATCTTATAAAGTCGCCTAAGATAAACAATCTTGGAACGCTTCGACAATGGGATCACATAATCGTTATCTCCACAAATGGGGAATTGACTCATAAGTAAAAGTTTTAAATATTGTTGCACATAGATTTATTTGCAGTTTGCTTTGCACGTTATGGATTTCCATCAGGCCTAGTTGGATATCCAGTGGATTAAACAGTATTTGCGCTAATTCGACTATTTTTGATGCGAGAAAATTATAACAATTTTGAGATTGTGGTGTTCGTAGCGGCTTGTGTCCTGGATCACTAGCATTCACTGATACTCCGAGAGCTCTCTAGAATTTTCTTAGCGATTAATTGATCAACAAAAGTTTAGACAAACAAGACTGTTTCGAATACTCAACAATGACATTTTATTTATTAATTTACAGTATCCGTTAACGCACACTGCATCGGCTTAAATTTTAGAGAATTTGAAAAGTATAACGGAAATGACATAAGACGTCATTTTTCAAATGATTATTCGAAATTTAGAATTGCGCGATGGCTTTGACGTTTTGTTATAACGAAATTGGGTGTAATTCATTGGATAGTATATGTCCTGAAAAGTTTTTCATCCAATTAAAAAGCGTAGTTATATAATGATATTAAAGACAGCAAAAGAGATCACACTGATCTGAAGGATGCCTGAAAGAATGATTAAGCTGTAGGTCGATAAAATCTCCATTTTCACTTGCCGTTAATGACTTTAAAAGTTTAAACGACGCTACAACTATCTCAGTCGTTAAAACTTTTCATGTAATTGAGAACAATCTTAGTTATAAAAGACGATCAGTCTTAATGATGAATTGACAATTTTAAAATGTATTGCGTGTCGCTTTTTGAAGTCTATTTATAGACTTAAGTCTTTGAAATGTAGAAGGATGAATGTGAAACTATAAATGCCGCATTTTGCCTACAAATTGAAATAATGCCTAAAATTTACAATGCGAAATTTAATGAGACTTATGATAGTGATTACTCAATGCAATTTTAAGAACTTTCCTATAACGATAAATACTAATCTATTTCTTGGCTTATTCCCTTATGATATTATAAGTAAATATTATATTGAAAAAATAAAATCGGTCAAAATTAAAAAAGAAAATGTTTGAAGTAAATATTTCAGTCGATTTTCAATTCTATAACGATTGTGTAAGGCTTCAAATGTTTAAAATTTTCAATTAAATTAACACTCATAACCACTAATTGCGTATGTACCGAAAATAGCACGACTTTATTATATATTTAATGTAAATTCTTGTCGTAAATATTTACCAAGATTAAACGAGGAAAGACATGTAATTATGACCAAATTAATCCACAAACAATGTCTTACATACTTTACACGTGCATTATTAGCATTAGTCTAATTTAATTTTAAATTTCGAATTTCGCACCAAAATTAAAAAAAAAATATTTTTTTAATTTTGCCTATAGTTTTCATTCCAGAACAATTGTATTTCGTTCTTATTGTTTTTATTACAATTGATTGGAACTGCTTTTGTGAATGAGAATGTACGAGTATGTTCTAATCAATACAGATTAAAAATTTAAAGAATGAGTTATTCGTATCGAATCGAAACTTTCTTAAAATTGCATTGCAGTTTATTTGACTACGTTGTGACTAAGATCTTGCCTCATTTTAGTCGATCGATACAATTTTAGTGTTGATAATTTAATTTTAATCATTATGTAAATATAATGTAGTATATAATATTTGTACATTGAATGGTTAGTGGTGTAAGGAAATATCTTTACCGTTACCAATATTTTATAAAGTTAATTTACTGATAAGCAATTTATACAATAAATTATTTTCCATCTAAGTTCGGTTTGTAGGAAGTTTGACAAGTTTTTATTAATGGCAACATTTATTTATGTCTTTAAATTTTATGTTATCTATAGTTCATTAAATAATTAATGACTTTCAAAATGTTTACGTTTGAAATGTTATGTACTTATACTATTTTAAATTTTTATCAATGTTCGTATAATATCAATAAATTAAAAAACACCCAAAACACTATATATAAATGAATAATTAATGTAATTTTCAATTTACCTAAACTTTACATTTTTATAATACATATTCGTAATAACAGATCCAAAATATCATTTTATAAAAGACATTTAAACTTAAAAAAATATTTTTCTGAACGATTCGTTTTACTTGATTTAGATTATAACCAAGAAAATTATTTTAAGAATTTCTATTGAATAAATAACGAATAAATGACAATTCGGACCAAAAGTTTTAATATCTAGAAAAGTTCAAGCATATCTGAACTATCGTCATATCTCTCTTATTAGCAATAAACTAATTAAGTTTTAGTTTAAATAAAACTATTTATAACGGGCAGACTGCCCGTGACTACGAACACTGCAAAGTGCTCGAAACGTCGGGATGTTTAAATATAATTAATATACGCGATTCATCCGTTATAAATAGTTTTATTTAAATGTGTAATCATCGCGAAAATTTAAGACAACATTAAGTTTTAGTTTATGAACACTTATCTAGTAGAAGTAGCCATATTAACACGTTTGCACAATACTTGCCACCTAGTCCAGACACTTCGAGCACCGGTCTTGAGCCAATGTCGTCCGGGAATCGAATCAAACATTGGTTCACATTATTGTGATCTCGAGTTCTAATACTCACAGGAATAGTAACGATCTTACAGTTATTAAAAACGTGAACAAGACATTCGTAAATACTGAAGATATATCGAATAAAAATAAAAAGCATGATAAATGACCCATTTTAAATAACTGTAATAATAAAAATAACAATGTTCATTTAAAATCTCATAAATAACTTACAATTGTCGGTAACATATATACCTACATAATTTTTCAATGATTGATAGATAATATATAAAAATACCTATGATTAAATTAATATTCGAATTAAAAAAAAACAAACATTATAATTTTAGTTCATGTTAAGTGAAACCTTTTTGGATAAGCTGACATTTAAAAACTTCGCCCTAAAAATTCAACCTTAATACTAGTGTTATCGCGGCAAATGCCCAAAGAAGTTTCACTCGGAAACAGAACCTCCTTTTTGAATTATCAAGTATTTATCCATATGTTATGTGATCTTCGTCAGCTAGATGGAAATCAAAGACACGTCCGAGTAGTTGTATTAAAATGACAATATGATTGTGTAATTTGTAAAAAATGTAGCTTCGTATAATTCGCGACGGTTCTCCGGAAGACGTTTTAATTGAATGTGATTAGGTATTTTACGCGTTGTCATGATTTGTCGATGGATTTGTGTAACCATATCAAAATAAATGTTGAAAATGTTGCTTCTAGCTAATGTTATAGAACATGAACGGTATTTAATTTAAGGTTTAAATTTAGCTAAGTCATACGTGTCCTACTGACAGTCACTGCCCATTATTTTATTAATAAAAAAAAAATCTACTTTAAATCATTAAAAAAAACCATGATATTAATGTTTGCTTGTTTTATCTGTTTTAAATTGATATGAAATATATGTTTGAATTAGTAAGAGATGAATTAAATTGTACAGCCACGGCCTTATTTATTAACTTTGCTTGGGAGGTTTTTAGTTAAACATCGATTTATCTCTTTCTGTTATCATTCATTTGACATTCGAAAGAAAATAATAGCATTATTTAACTAAGTACCTCCAAGGAGTATTTATAGGTGAATCCGCTAATTTTAGTGCACACAAATTTCGATGAACAACTAATTAATTTTAAATAGTATTTAATAAGATATTGTTATTGATAAGGAATATGGAAGATAGTTGTTTTTTTCTTCAATGTAATTTATTACTACGAAATAAATCAATGATGTAATAAGTTGGATAAGATCTCACTCGTATCTCGTTTGACTCACAATAGCTACGAAGTAATAAGTGTTAATGTATATTTTCAAATTTGCTAAGCCATGTTATATGTATTAAGATTTGATATCAAATATACAATTGATAAATAATGTGTGTTGTTTTATTTGATATTTTTTGAGTATTCAGCGTTGTGATATTTCTTTCATCTGTATTGAACACTAGCTGACCTAATAGACATATTGATGTTTTTAATAACATTAAATATATACAAATGTGAATTTAAAATAGTTACTGCATAAATCCTGGCCGCGTGGAATGGTGGCAAGAATGCTAGCAGTATTACCCCGTTGAATCGCAATTCCGATCCTCTGGGCTAAAAACGAACCAGCCCTCCTGTTACCAGTAAAGGCAATAAGGCGAGGTGTATACTTTTTTAAATATTAAATTCGAACAGGAATAAATCTCTACATTATCAGTACTCTATACACTCTTATATAGGAAAATATAGGAAAGCTTAAAAAAAAAGAATGAATTCGGCAAAGTCATTCTCAAGTGATGACCCTACCAAGAGAAATAGATATTATTTTTTATATATTACAGGTACATATCGTAAAAAAAGTTGCAATAACTTTAACTATAATTTAAATTATATTTATTTATTAAACAATCTTATATTTGTCGTTGTGATCAGTAAGAAAACGCGCCATTTTTATTTGTCTCGAATGTAATAGTTTTAAAAAAGCCCGCCAAAACTCCTTCTTTTTTATTATCTGTGGAAAATGATTCCACAGATAATAAAAACCTACGTAAGTATATAAGTCGATTAATATAATTACTGTTCGATTAATAAATAATAATTGGTTTGAAATAAAAATTAATTAATAACTAATTTTCTTAATTATAATTATTAATATTTTCTTAAAATATGGTTGATTTCTAGTGATTAATTATATTACTTCTGACTTTTTCGATTATTCCACACTAGGCTAGTCAGCTACGCAGAAATTATTGTATGTAAGTACCTACTTCACACTATCTTCTTTTCTGTAATAGTTCAAAAGATTAACAATAAACCGCGTCTCGAGAGAGATAGAGGCAGGTCTCTCGGCTTTGCGCTAAGAGCGTACGTCAACTCTAAGCTGCTACTTGAAAATCTCTCGTCTGACGTCTTTTTGAATCTACTGCGTTTGAAAAGACCTAACCGCAACACCAGATCCTCAACTTTAAACAAGCAAATATACTATATATATATATATATATATATAATAACTAAATATAGGCTTAGGAGACAGACTTAGGAGATCGAATGTCTTATGAAATTCTCCTATAGCGACGATGTAGCTTAATATATAAACTCCAACCCAACGATGCCATATTTTCTAAATTTACCATTAAAGCCTTATATTATGCTAAATTATGCATAGAGTCAGTAACTCCTTTGTGGGGAAATGTATACGGTTTTACAACAGGATCCCAGAAAGCGTTCAAAGTGCATCTGTTGCCAAATTAAAAAAAATATTAAGGATCGCTTGTGTGCAAAAGGTTATTATACAATTAATGAGTTTATGATTGATACACCTTGGGATTGAAACGATCGCCTCCTGGCTATTTCATCTCATATTAAATTGTATATATAACATATGAGACAAACAACAAAAACAAAAAAAACCCGAACCCCGAGTTTCTTTCGCCGGTTCTACTCAGGTCAGGGTATTTTCTTTTCCGAACACTACCACCGGGGTAGTGTTTCAATTGACCATCAATAAGAAAGTGTAATGCTTATATATTGAATAAAGTTATTTGAGTTTGAGTTTAAAGCTTCTGCCAGCTAGTGGAGACGAGAATAGCCTATGTGGTTAGGATAAAATCTACGACTTTTGTCATCGCTCGGCGGTCCTTAAACCATGTCCTATTGACGCTTCGCTCGACCTTTTCTTCAAAAGTATAAATTAAGCATATAAAAAAGTATTTTTTTTTATGCTTTTTTTTTATTTGTATCGCATTATTTATTGATCTTCTAATACTTTCATAACGCCAACTTAAAATATGAAATCAAATTATATTTGCCAATATTTTCATTTCTCTCTATTTTAATGACCTGTGTAATATATATATTATGTCATCATATTATATGCGCTTACACTTTACTTGTAATTTAGTATAAAGTTACACTTATGTGTGTAACTTTTTGTTAGCAACTATGCGAGTGTCTTGCTGTTTGTTTTCGCTGGAGTGTGCATGCGAATCGGTAGACTGATGATATGATAATGAAATATTAACGATTCAAAATCGAATTAATTGAATTAATTACATTTCATTTGATCAATCTTAATCATAAATCTTGTAGTATGTATCTGATTAAAAGATTTTTTCAATACACATTTCTAGACGTTATCATTTTTTTGAAGCAATCGTTACTTTTAACGTTAAAAGTAACGTTTATTGAAAAAATCGTTACAACGTAAAATGTTAAACAATTTATCATTCAATATATTTCATGTTCAGGAATAGGACAAGGTATTAAATGAAACTTACAATTATTGTGAAAGCACCAGTCAATATTTTATTCACTAAAATTTTCTTAGTATACAAATCTGATATTGGTGGAGTGATTCTGTTCTAGTGTGCTGGACTATGCGATCAGTAACGCTCAAAGCGTATCACAGAACATCATACAAATTATCATACTTATCTAAAGACAAATCCAATGCAAATATGTAAATAATATTCTACTTTTGAGGAACGGCTACTTTAACCCTTATGTGATACGCTCTAAGGGTCATTTTTGGTTAGCTCTTGCTAAACCATGGCAGAAGACAATATCGATTCAGTATAAACATATTGATCAGAATCATTACAACTTATCTGCTATATAAAACGAGGCAAAATATAAATCGATCACTTTTGTAACAAAATAAAATATCTTTAATCTAGCTCATAGCTCGTCTTCTGCCAGAGTATAGCACGTGCGGTGATTTTGTAGCTTTATTTAACGTATTTTAATTGCATTAATTTTCATCTACTACATTTATAAACATTTACAAATTATAAACGAATTTTAACTTAAATTAAACACAATACTTATGATTAAACATTAATTACACTAAAATTAGAGAGTAAGATGTTTTTCGTTATGTTTCGATGAATATTTACAAATTACATCTGGAATGTTGTAGAAGTATGGAGTGGGTTTAACATATTACATCTACGATGAAATCTTTAATACTATACACAAATTATTATTATTATTTATATAAAACTACATAGTGATTAAATTGGATACAGGTTCAAAGAAAATATGTAAGATTTTATGTATCGAAAATCAATTGTAGTAATTACAAAATCCACTATTTAGGTTATTGTTTCATAAATATCAGTTTACATCTTTATTGTCCCTATAATATTGGTAACATGTCGTCTTATGTTCGAATTAATAATAAATTAAGATGAAACAAAGTTATGATTATTAATAAATAATGAGAGCATAATTTACGAAAGTATACTTTGATTAAACTTCAATTAATTATAAATGAGATTCACGAAATAAATATTGAATTCCAACAACTTTGTACAAAATATTTGAATTCGAAAAAAGAACAAAAGACAAAAAGCTGTTATAGAATTATCAGCATCTATTAGGTACAGATGGCTACAAGCTTCAAGCCTCGTCAAATGAGCCGTTACATGTTATAATCTATGTAATATATCCTATTTAGTATAAAATAGATTTTTTTTCATCTATCATATCGATAAGTATATATTTTTTTTCAATTTATCATACGAGTATTACACGTCAAATTCATCAAAGATACTATCCCACGAGAGTAAGACCGCGGTATATCTAATAGCATTAATAATAATGATTTTTCTTATTAATTTTAATATGCTTATTAATTACAGCAATATTTTTACAAACAAAAAGGTAAATAAATATTTTAATATTTCTGTTTCATAATCTGCTGTATTAAATAATTGCCACATTTTATTTTTAATTTCCAATTATGTTATAAGCAACATAAACTCGTTAAAAAAAAAACAACTATAATTTAATCATCCGTGTCACTTTGCTTCTAATTTGATGACACTACCATATAGACACATAGATTTTTTTCAATCAATTACGTCGATGTCTTAATAATTATATTAATTAGGTCTTTATTAAAAAAAAAAGAATTTAATCTCTGGGTGTCTATTGTTGTCTTAAATACTTATCTATTTTTAATTAACTTTTTTCAAATAAAAATGAAAAAGTTTTTATATAAAATAAAATGTACACAGATTAAAAATATACTTTTTATGGATCGTTAGTCGTTATGTGTCAGTTACAGTGTCTTACCGTTAGATATGTTACGTATTTTATTAATTAGAAAATAGAGTGGTTTTTTTTCTAATTTCAATGGAACTTTGTTTTTCTATTACGCAAATCAAAGAATTTAATGTTTAAATACGTTCCATTATTTCAATTCATTTTATTAATGGTCGAATAATAATTGGCATATTTTATTGAGACATATGAGAATTTTAATTATTATTTTTATTGAATTATTTTTCTTTGTGAAATAGATAAAGGTATGCACCATTCAGCCAGACATATATTTTTCAAAACATAATAAAATATTAATATGATTTAACGTCATCGCTCCTACAAAAGTCGCTATGTGTTTTTTTTTTATATTTTTCGATTGTTACAACGTTTTAATCGCCATTTCAATACGCACGAACTGTAAAAACAGTTTTGTCATTACTTCTATACTTTTAAAGTTTACAAATTTAGCCATGCGATATTCATAAATCGAAATTTCCATATATTGAAATAACGATTAAAACGCCACAGCAATTGAAAAATATGAAAAAAAAAACATATAGCGACTTTTGCAGGAGCAATGACGATATGTAAATATTAAAAAAAAAAAGTAATTTTTCGAAGTGCGTAATAGAAAAATATAATCGAAGAAAATTTTAACATGACATTTATGAGTTAATAAGTATCTAATCGCTCGAGACGTTAACTACCAGACATACAGAAATGTGCGTTTTTAAAAACAATTATTAGTTGGGGTACAAGAGACAAAAATATTATATTAAAATCGATGATGAAATAAATTTATCTATCTAATACAAAATATCACTACTTTTTTTTTTAATACGTCTAAAGAAAGAGTTTACCTGCTTTTGGACTTTGGCTAATATCCCACTTACCCGTTTGAGGATTTCATTTGATATTCGATTCAATATTACGTTTATGTCAAATATATAATCGTCTTATTAATAAACGAGCGCTTCTTCATTAGCAATCAAAAGTTATACGGAACATCAGATCCTTTACAAGTCTACGTATTTATTATTACATACTTATATCACAACATATAAATATAATATTTACTTGGTGGTAGGGCTTTGCACCAACCCGCATTGGAACAGCGTGGTGGAATATGTTCCAAACCTTCTCCTCAAAGGGAGAGGAGGCCTTTAGCCCAACAGTGGGAATTTACAGGCTGTTGTTGTTGTTGTTGTTGTAGGGCTTTGTGCAAGCCCGTCTGGGTAGGTACCACCCACTCATCATTTATTCTACCGCCAAATAACAGTACTCAGTATTGTTGTGTTCCGGTTTGAAAGGTGAGTGAGCCAGTGTAACTACAGGCACAAGGTACATAACATCTTAGTTCCCAAGGTTGGTAGCACATTGACGATGTAAGGAATAGTTAACATTTCTTACAGCGTCATTGTCTATTGGCCCATATGCTCGTCCGCTAACCTATACCATAAAAAAATTACCCTGTCTTAATTTCAAAAATAGAACAATGCAAAGTTTTGAGAACAAAACAAAACACAACACGTAGGAACAAACTATATGCGGTTGTTTCACTACAATAGTAATCAGAATAAGTTCCATACTTGGGTAACTTACTCCGTCTATCAGAAGCGAAACTTCCTCCAAAACAGATTTATAATTTTTCTATTATATTTTCTTCTCATTATGTGATAGGAAGAAAAACATCTGATGTACCATCCAATGATAAATGATGAACAGAGCTTATCAGAAACCACACAGCCGTTTTTTAGTGTCGTAAGAGGTGGAAACCAATGTTATACTTCTCGTGCCTAGCGTAACACAGCAATACAAAGTATCCCTGTTGTTGGTAAAATAATGTAATAATACATAAGAATGTTTAATACATAAACTGTTATGTATTTTAACTGACAATTCAAACCACATCGTTCATTAATAAGACATTACACACGATTATTTTATAAATATATGCAATTGTGCAATATTCAAATGATTTGGACCATTCAATAATACGATCAAGACTAAAATTCGGTAATTTCCATTCGATAATTATGACATTTTGAGACTTTAGAACGATGTATTTAATTTTGTAATGAGTAGATATTTCAATAAACTTTTTATATGTAACGGGGTATTAATGTCATTTAAATAAAATCAAATTGACATTTGCTTATGAGATATTTAGCTGAGATTATGTTCGTGTTAACATATTTTTTATTTCTACAATTAAAACATACATATATTGCACATAAAATAAGGAACTGATTTTACAACACGTTTCTTTAATCCATCATTGTATATAGTATTTAACTCAGGTGTAGATTTCTCTATTTTGATTTTTTTCCATGAAAAGGTATATTGAAAATACATTTATATGAGAATTATGATGTTAGGTACGCAGTAGTTATGCCAGATTTAGAATGAAAGTCTGTGGTATTACTGGGTATAGAGATGTGGAAGGAATCCAAAACGCTTAGGCTCTTTTCGAATCCGGGATGTCCAAATTAAAAATGTCAAGAACATGAGCGTTTCTATATTGAGCTTCAATCTAAGTTAGGTTGACACTTCTATAACATGAGTGCACATCAGGCGTCACGAGTGACTCACAGGTGACACAGGTGACACATTGGATGCTCTTCACTCATGATGTTCAACGTTTAAGCACTGCGGACTAGTGTTTTAAAGGATATGATAATTATTAGGACAGGGGGTTTGCGGTGTGAATGAAGATGCGGGTAAGTGTGCGTGGGGAGGGTCGGTGTGGGCTCACTCCTTGAGCTTGTGCCAGTCGGCGATCTGGCGGCGCGGCGCGGCTTGCACCTCGCGCCAGTGGTGCCGCGCGCTGCCCGCGCCCTCCGCGCCCAACTCCAGCCGACCGATCACCTGCACACACACATTCAAACAACACATATTACACCTCATCGTCACGATCACCTGCACACGCAACAGACATTCAAACAACTCATATTACACCTCATCGTCACTCTGCTGAACGCAAACAGAAATATCGTTATAAAGAATTTATGTATCGCAAGTCTAAGTCATGGATATTGTTACATTTATTTTGTTCAAGAGCATATCTTAGTATATAGTATATTAAGTTTAAATAAAACTAGTTATTACGGATTTTAATCGCGTAGGGTCATGCTGTAAAGTGCTCGAAACGTCGGGATGTCAAAAATAGTTAATATACGCGATTAAAATCCTTAATAACTAGTTTTATTTAAATGTGTAATAATCGCGAAAATTTAAGACAGTATATTAAGTTACTCTCCTCTTTGTCTTTCTTTAGTATGAACCTTCAACTGACATATATACTTCGTGTGACTATAAATACCTCGTTCTTGGTAACGCGGTCCCAGTCGAGGACGAGCAACTCGAGGGAGACGTGGTCGAGCGTGGCGTTGGGAGCCGCCGGCACTTCGAACACGAAAGACTCGTTGAATACCGGATTCAACGTGCGCTTCTTCACGTGTGTCTTCTTCTTGGCGATACGCTGCCCGTTATACAGCAGGTACATCTTGACGTATCTATTGATATGAGATTTAAACGTAAGAAAACGTTAATTATACTAAGCTGTCGTCCGCCCTAGGATATTGACATCCTAAGAAACATAAATCTTATCTTACGTAAAACATAAATATTTTTAATCAAACCAGTCTTTATAATAACAAAAAAACGCACTTTTATTCGACAGTGAAAAAGCCGGTGAGAAAGTGTTGTCAAATCAGAAGTGGGTTTGTCGTCTTGGTCTATTATGGCCTCCTCTTTAAAGTAGCTTGGAGCTTACTATACCACGCTGTTATAAAGCGGACTCATTGACGTACATAGGTCAGAACTATATATAGCACATGCCGTTTCTTGATATTTTTCACCACCGCTGAGCATAATATTTAACAAGTTAGTTGATAATGATAAGATTCACGTGTTCTTATGGCTTTGAACTCTGCAATGGGAATAAAAACACTTACGGATCAGCAAGTCCAGTGACATCCATCTTGGGTAAATTGCGGGCCTTGAGCAGCACGACAGTGAGGCGCGCCGCAGCGGGCTGCCAGCAGAGAGACACCAGCACCTCACCACGGCCCACGCTGCGCATCTGCACACACGGATAGAAAACACTTACAAATTATCCTAATAAACATATATACACACACACACATGGAGACTCTCGATGAAACTATTCTTCAAAGTGATGTGTTACTGACCTACAATATCTTAATATCCCTTGATTCACACTAAAAAACTCTAACACTGAAAAAACACCACAGCGTTTTACTTTAGGTATCGCCAACCTATACATTATAAAATAAAGGCGTAATAAATTGAAATCAGTCAAATTGAATTCGGACAGACAGACAGACAGACACGTCAAACTTACAACACCCCTTTTTGCGTCGGGGCTTAAAAATAGAGTTAGTACTAATTATAGCCCTGGCTGCTGATATTCGTTTTTCTATTATTTTTAATATAAGTAAAAATTGTACTAAGTACCTTCAAGCTCCGTGGTTGTATCTCACGGCAGAGGGCGGTAGCTTCTCCACTGTGCAGTTGAAGAGTAGACAGTGGCGACACCACTTCGCCGATAATCTCATCGCGGGAATATCTGCAAACGGTAATCATTATTATAACTTGGAAATAATTTATTTAATGCAATTTATACTATCCTTAAATTATTATCAATTGTATAATTGATTCGTTTATCTATAAAAAGGGATACTGAATTGTATTACGCATAATTATATTATAAACTATTGAAGCGTAAGGATTAATTGCAATTAACGATTCAGTGTACTTCAGACTTAAAATTAGACTATTTCTGTTTCCCAACAAGCGTTGTAACTTTTTGGTCTTCATAATCACTAGTTATATTTTCTTGTAATAATTATAATAATGTAATGAATATTCAGAAGAGCGTTATTAATTTTCTTTTACTCAACATGTAGACAGAAACGTAACTACTAAAATATCACAATGTAAGTATGACTAAACTCTCAGGTACTATCATAATTTACCACAGATTAATAAGATTTTTGACGTTACCTGTCAAAGCTCAAAACAACGAAATGCAGAGTGATCGCAGCGAGCTGGTGGGGGGCGATGCCGTAGAAAGTGAAGTCTTCATCGTACACTGGGCAACGGGTCTTCCGGACGACTCTATAACACGAAATTAACAAGTAATAATTATTACTATTAACAAGTTATTATTATTAATTAATTTATTATAATAAATTCTACTGTATGTAAAAAAAGTGGAAGTTTTTTTAAAAATAACAGAATAAATTTGACAGATCTTAATTCTGGCAAAAAATATGTTATTTCATGTTATCGTTAAGTGATAAATATAACATATTTCAACATGCGAGCGGATTATACAAATTATATTAGTTGTGATACATATGTTCTTGTATTGTCTGGTATAATTATATGTTTTACTTGGTAATCCTTTTTATTTATTTCTTTCTACAACAAATTTACACATATAGTTTACTTTAATAGCTCATACTTAATTTAAACAACTGTGCCATATTCTACCTTGTCTTCACTTTATGCTGTTTGTCGGGCAGAAGCTGGAGCTTCACATAGGGGTCGGGTCCAGCTGGCTCGCGACCTGGCAAGCCCTGGCACGACACGACCGACACAACAAGGGCGCTCTTCTCATTTTCATATCTATAAAAAGAATTGTATCATTTAATATTCATAGTAAGTAAGTAAGTAAGTAACAGCCTGTAAATTTCCCACTGCTGAGATAAGGCCTCCTCTTCCATTAAGGAGAGAGATTGGAACATATTCCACCACGCTGTTCCAATGCGGGTTGGTGGAATGCACATGTGACAGAATTTCGATGAAATTAGACACATGTAGGTTTCCTCACGATGTTTTCCTTCACCGCCGAGCACGAGATGAATTATAAACACAATTAAGCACATATATATAGTGGTGCTTGCCTGGGTTTGAACCCGCAATCATCGGTTAAGATGCACGCGTTCTAACCACTGGGCCATCTCAGCTCCATAATATTCATATAAACAGCTATTACGTTTTCTGACGGCAGGTATTCTCAAATCCAACTAATACCGACGTATAGAATGTGTTCGTATAAATTGAAGACGTTATTTTCGTGCCTGTAATTTAAATGGCTAAAGCGCTCTTCGAACTAAAATATAAGTATTGATTTCTCCAAGTCGGGCTCACTGAGTAAAGTTTTTTAATTCTACATATAGGTATTAGGTATGGACGTAAAAGATCGCTTACTATTTTAATTAGTAACATAGCTGTAATAACAACTACGTTACATCAAGTATGTTTTTTTTTTACCTTTTGTAAAATAACACTGATCACATTTAATGACAAAATTAATTAATATTAATGTTTAGTGAGAAAAACAAGTCACAACCAAATAAATGCCTGAATGCCACACAGACTCCCAAGGTAATTAAGTTCAAGTAAGAAAATGTGCCAGCTGAGATGGCCTAGTGGTAAAAGCGAATACATTTTAACTAACGATTACGAGATCAAATCCAGGCAAGAACCATTGAATTTTCATGGGCTTAATTTGTATTTATAATTCTAATTTCAAAGAAATCCTGCCAAATGTGAATGCTCCAAACCGTACTGGAGCGATTTGGTGGAATATGCTTCTAATCCAACTCAGAACTAGAGGAGGCCTTAGCCCAAAAGGGACATTTACAGGCTCTTATTATAAGAAAATTTGATAAATAAATAAAAGAGTAAACTCTACATTATTTTAATATTAAATCGGCTGGATGAAATATGAGATTCCGTTATTATGCCGACATGTTTTATAAATTAACATCGAAGCACCCCGTCGCTATCCAATATCAAATCTTAAATATACATTGTTCTTTATTAGCGACATTCTTTTGTCTGGCACTGATACAACTTTATAACAAAAAACTAAAATACGTTTATGTAATATAATTCTGTGTAGTGTTACATGTATGTGTCTACTACTACACAGTATTATATATATTTTTGCATCGGCAAATTCAATAAAACCTATTACTGCCGATTTATACAACCAATAATAGCTCGCTATCGCGCCCTACGACGCTATTCGTTGCTATAGATTCTCGCGTCAGTTCAACCCAAGGAAGCAAGTGCATGTAAATCGACGTGGCAAATTGACGAAAATGTCATATGATATTACAAGTTATATATATGAGTATTTCTTTGCATATTAAATTGTGTATATAATGTATGAGACAAAAATGCCCTCTGAGTTTATTTCGCCGGTTCTTCTCAGGTCAGGGTGTTTTCTTTTCCGAACCTGCGGTACTGTTTCAATTAACCATCAATAAGAAAGTGTAATACTTTTATATTGAATTAAGTAATTTGAGTTTGAGTTTTATTACGTTACCTTAAAATCATATTCACCTAAGAAACTAATATTGATATTTTGGGATGCTATATCTAAGTTGTGTGTCACTCACTATATCAGTATATAAGGCGAATACATTAATAAAAGTCTAGTCAGCTCTTTAGTGTTACATAATGTTGGATAAATAGTAAATACGTTACGAATTTACGGCCGTGTGGCCCACCGTCACAGCTGTAAAACCGCACGTCTTTATTATACGACCGTTCCGATGGCTATCATTTCGTATCAGTTAAACTTTTAGTGCTATTTACATTTATATATCCAAGACCAAGACTTTTATATTTTATTCTGGCAACTATCATACTTGTTTAGCTATGCATTAATAATAATAATAATAGTAAAAGCCTGTAATTTTCCACTGCTGGGTTAAGAGGCCTCCTCTTCCTTGTTTTGAGGAGACACATGTAGATTTCCTCCCTATGTTTCCTTCACCGACTAGCTCGAGATAAGTTTTAAACACAATTTAAAACAAGAAATTTCAGCGGTGGTTGCCTGGGTTTGATCTCGCAGTCATCAGTGTTGATGTACGCGTTCTAACCACTAGGCCACCTCGGCGCTTATCGATTACGCATTGTTTTTGTCAAAATATAATCTATGCAATGTTTAAATAAGAAAAGCGACGGTCTTGCGACTTATTGGCGCTGCTTGACTGGTGTGGATTCTTTTCTTAGTAGACATTTACTAGTAATTACTGTGGCTTCAATTGATAGCGCACGCTTGGATAGTAGTTTATATGCAGGTATTATATGTAGGAGTAGGCCTAACTTTCCCTGCGTCTCAAATTCTCTGGACCGAATATACACAGACACACACATATATACAAACATATGAGTTAGTAATACTAGAATAGACTAAATAATTAATCTATTCAGTTAAATTATAATATATTCTTGAATTTAAAAAATTAAATTGACATATATTTTTAATGACAATTATTTTTAATTTTTCTAATCTGGAACGGTTTGACCGATTTTGATGGGACATTCACTGGCAGATAGCTGATGTAATAAGGAGTAACTCAGGCTACAACAATAGCTTTTTTGTTAAGTTCCAACGCGCTCGAAGTCTCTGGCAGAGCTAGTATACATACATTTTTTGGTATAGGTTGGCGGACGATCATATAGGTGATGGTAAGCGGTCACCACCACCCATAGATAATGAAGCTGTGAGAAATATTAACTATTCCATACATCGTCAATGTGCCACCAACCTTGGGAACTCAGATGTTATGTCCCTTGTGCCTGTGGTTACACTGGCTCACTCACCCTTCAAACCGGAACACAACAATAGTGAGTACTATTATTTGGCAGTAGAATAACTGATGATTGGGAGGTACCTAACCAGACGGGCTCGCACAAAGCCCTACCAAGTAAGTACATAATTATATCTCAAGAAAAATATTTAGCTTACTTTATATACTACATATATGAATTCAATGTGAATGAAGCCTTAATATTATCCAATAAGGTTTATTTCTATTTGATTATATAATGAATATTAACTCAATAATAAGTAGTGATAAGAGCCAATCAACTGAAGGCAAGGTTAACCTTATAGCTATATAGTTTAGGTACGCGTTCTCCTTATCTAACATCTAATTGTATAATATGAAGTTCGACCTTCGAACCAGGGTTGTACGAGATAATAATAAAATATACTTTTTATTTAAATTTTACTTTATCTAGTAAACTGTTACTGTTTACTTTATTACCGTTTACTTTATTCAGAATACTACGACTGCGAATAAAAATAAGATATATATTCAAAATATATATTTTATACTCTCGTAGGTATTGGGAATTACAATGGAAGTAGGAAAACATACAAGCCTTAGATTTATGTATTTCATGCGGTTTGCTAATAACTCATATTGGCTGTATACTAGTAAGAGTTTATAATTGTTATATATTAATTTATAGTACAACACTGTTACAGTTATCTACTTATTTCCAATTTTATTTTACATTCTACAGGAAAAGTTTTTGGAATATATGTGGTTGACGAAATCTAAAATATGAAGAAACAAAAATATATAAAACGAGTTTTGTATAATATTAAAAAAATATAGTAAAATAAAACTACATTATACGATTCTTATAATAAATATATCATCTCACAATATCGAGGACGTTAATTTAAAAATATGCAATGAAATGAGTTATTAGTTATTATTTATTAATAAAATAAACTATTATTTTAACAATTGTTTGTTAGTTATTTAATAGTATAATAATACAATAACATTAAAGAATAGGTATTTGATCCCAAATGGGCGTAGATAGAAATAAATATAAGTGCATAAAAAATCAATACACATATTATACAACGGTATATATTATCTATAAACATCGTTGTGTACACTAGGCAAACACAATTAGTGATGAGGAGAATAATTATTGATAAATCTGTTAGCTATCCCCCCCGAGGGGTGGGGGTGGTGTGAAATAGCCTGTGGTTAATACAAAGCTAGTACACACGTTATTGATTTTGCGGTTACACATTGTACGGCTATAGCGAATGTCGTCGCCGTATTTGAGCTTTGATACCTGACGGAGTTATTGATGTATATATATATTGTTGGAATAAACAAGCAAAATCTTCGTCAAGTTACACAACTTTCCTTTAAAAAAAAAAGGCGGGAGAATCGTGGTTGACACATTGAGATCGCGAATATAATTATTACGTTGTAATGTGATTATTGATGGTTATTTGTGTTGTAGACTAAATGTTTTTCTATTGTGGTAGATTGATTGTTACTTTGAATTAAAGATAATTGTTTTAGAGGTTAACCTACTTCCTACTTCTGGTTCTAAAAATATATATAGAAATTTCTACTGACTATTTTATTTACACGGATAATAGGCTTTTAGAAAATCATTCTGAAAAACAATTTCAATGTTCATTGAGTTATATTAATGTAAGCCCAAAAGTGTTGTAATATTTTTTACATTTTTAAATTACATCCAAATAAAGTAATTGATTCAATAAAGTTATCACTAGACACATATCCACAGTATAAAAATAGAATAATATAACATCATCATTACATAGTACAAAACAGTCACTTACCACTGTCAGACCCTATGTATGCTTAGATCTTTAAAATTACGCAATTAATTCTGATGCGCTTTTTTAATAGATAGAGTGATTCGAGAGGAATGTTTTTGTATATAATACATGGACAATATAGCCAAGAAACAATAAAAATTCTGTTGTATATTGCACCCGTGCAAACCGGGGCGTGTCGCTAGTACCATTTAAATAAGTTCGATTTTACGTCAACCACATAAATAAATATGTCACGCTTAGGTAGGAGGCGATATCGATATCAAGGTCTCATTTTATTATGATTGAAATAAATGATATATATACTGATGAATAATTATCGGCATTATCTTTACTAATTACGTTTGCGTCATTATTAAAAAGAAATATGATGTCATGACACTTGCGTAATAAAGACTTACAATTTGAGATCTTTGCTTAAAAAAATATATTCTACAATTCTTAGATTAATGGATTTTATCTGTGCCAAATGGGCACAGATTTTCAGCAATGTCACGCAGAATAGAAAAAAAATTGGATGCAATTTATTTGATTATTAATTGTGACAGTTTACGTTTTTAAATTTTACTGACAGATTATCATTAAAGAATTTAAAAAATTATAGATTATATTTGTTAATTTTATTTCATTAAAAAACCAGCTGTTCCCAAGACTTTGTGCTCGTTTGAATTAAACAAATAGTTAATGTTGTAGACTAAGTTACTCCTTATTACATCAGTTATCCAATGTACGATAAAAATCGGTCTAACAGTTCCAAAAACTAAACGGAACAGACAGACAGTCTGACGAACATAAAAAAAATCTTATTTTGGAAAATATATCGTGTATACCTAAATATGCATGTGGTTAAAAGCGGTTATTTTAATAGTACAGACAGATATTCTAATTTTATTGAGAATTCCAATATTATGGATGGGTGTACACATGTGGACTTAATTATAATATCAATCCTAACATTTTATTTGTAACTGGTGACGTAAACAAAGTTCGAAAATTAAATTCAAAAAATCGAATTCCTAAAAAAGGTTTAAAAATGTCAATGTGTTTAAAATTCTGTTACAAAAGTGCACACGTTCAAAGAAACGCCACGTCGTCGGTAAGAGGGCATGAATGCTTCATGCGATGTGCTAGACACAGCTAGACGGGGATTCTCATTAAATATTTCTTAAGTTAAACTTACAAAGCCTGTTATTACCTCCCCCTTTCCTACCAAACATGACTGACTGCTGAATACATCCTTACACATCTTTTTAATACTATGTTTGACTTTAAATTATCATTGTCATTATCAATATCATTACATAGTCCAAAACAAAGTCGCTTACAGCTCAGTATGTTCACTTAAATCTTTAAAATTACGCAACGGATTTTGATGCGGTTTTTTTAATAGATTTAAATAAAATTACAATAATTATATTAATTCTAATTAATATAATTCGAATTAATTAACAATTTGGAGTGTACGTGAGGAAGGATTTTGTATGTATGTGTTTTGCATACATGGACAATATAGTAAGGTAACACTGATAATTTTAAAAGTTTCTAATGTGATTTCATAAATAAGCACATCTTTGTAGTATATTCCTTATCAGCATTTTACCCGTGCGAAGCCGGGGCGAGTCGCTAGTTTAGACTAAATGTTTGGACGTTCGTATGTTTAATGTAAAATAATCCACCAAGTTCCTCATCTATTAGTCGAAGACTACAGATATATGTATGACCTATCAGATTCTTTCGACCCTTTAAGATATATCGATGTTTTCAAACCGACGAATCATAAATACAAGCCTAACATAATTAGGACATTGCTGCTCTACCGGATTTGAACCACAACCTCCAGTTAAATCTTTAATATTTAAACCACCGTGCCACTTTGGCTAATGAAATTCAATTTCAACAATTTGTAGTTAAATTAATTGAAGTTACATTATGTTCTATATAATGTTACGTAATCAGTTCTATTGTAGCAATCCAAAATTGCCTTGAAGAGTTATTATTAATTAAATTTCCTTTGTAGAAATGGTTTCTAAGAAGTATTGCGAATTTAATAAAATAAATGCTATTCCTTGTAATAATACTTCATCTACGCCCACGCTTTAAATTTATTAAGAAAATCGTGATTTTTTTTTATGGTATTCCATAAATAAATACACTGTTTTTGTTTTTCATATTCCTTATATTATTATTATTGTCAAATATAAAAAGCGACAACTAAAACGCCATTTACTCGTAATTAATCGAGAAAAATAATTTGTATAACATTATTACGATTCATAACTAACACCCATTCTGGCTTCGCAAGAAAGAAAATGAAAAATATGCTATGTGAGTAAGTAAATATATTTATTATATACCGCCTATTTATTCATTCGTTTATATAATTATATATACAAGAAAATATATGAATAATATTTAAAGTGGCTTGAGTTTTGACTTGAGTCTTTATTTTATTGTGAATAGAATCAATCGATCCTAGATAAACATTTGATAACTTTACCTGCCAAGGTCAAAGTTTAATGGGTACATTCAGTAATACGACCCCTCATTTTGAAACTTTGACGTCTTTTAAAGTACCTAGTCCTTTAAATGACATTGTAAAGGACAGTTTATATCAGGTATTTTTAAGAGTAACAGTTTATTGTACAGTCGGGTTAAAAAAAGGTTCGTCACCTTAAGATCTATTTTCGTGTGCTGAGTCCGAGCGATAATCTACTTACCGATTGAGAATGACATGATTCAAAAAGTACTAAGATTTTAAGAGATGATAAAGGAATGAATTTGAAACTGACGAGGGTTTTCTTACTCTGACTGTACCTACATTGTATCGACACATTTCGTAAGTTTAGAAGATACATCAAATTGGCTTGTAAACCATATCAACAAAGATCGCATTCGGCCATTTTGTTCACTGCTACATTATTTAAGAAAATGCTTGCTATAAATATACGAGTAGATGATATACATCGAAGTCATATAGGAGTACAATAGCAGAGATGTCTCAACGGATAGAACAATCTTAAATGAAAATCGCGAGTTCAACTTCAAATTCATGAATACACTGCTGATGTAATATATAATAATAATAATATTAATAGGATAACGTAAAAATCTTGCCCATTGTAATATCAACAAAGGACGTCGTCCCAAAAATCCCTCTCGACTAACCTAAACGCCTGCAAATGCCTGCACATTTATTCAGAAAGCAGTTATATTAAACACGTAAATTCTTGGCATCATCATATACGTAACTCTACAAAGGCTGATTGACACTTGACTTAGGCTCATGTATTTGTTTCACCACCCTCTAAAAGGGAAAAAAGAGACGATAAAAACAATTATACATAATAATAATTATTATCTATTTTTTTTTTTACTTGGTGGTAGGGCTTTACTAGGTGGCTTTGTGCTAGCCCGTCTGGGTAGGTACCACTCACTCATCAGTTATTCTTCCGCCAAATAACAGTACTTAGTATTGTTGTGTTCCGGTTTGAAGGGCGAGTGAGCCAGTGTAACTACAGGCACAAGGGACATAACATCTTAATTCCCAAGGTTGGTGGAGCATCGACGATGTAAAGAATAGTTAATATTTCTTACAGCGTCATTGTCTATGGGTGATGGTGACCACTTACCATCAGGTGACCCATATGCTCGTCCGCCAAAGTATACCATAAAAAAAATTACTTTGTTTTTAAAATTGTTAATAAAAAAAATTTATACTGTTTGTGTTCTTTAAATCAACGACTTTGATCAAACTTCAAATCTTGAAAATGACCAGTGAAACAATTATTGCATTTACAAATTCCTAATTAAATATATTTAATTGTAGTATACTGTATTTTGCTATGTACTTAAATACCACAAAAGGCCATACCTTTATTGGATTCGGTGAATTTAAAGTCTTGCTAAAAGTACTATAAAATAGCAATAAAATTTCTTGTTTATGTTTATTTTTAATTTAAAAATGTACTGTAGTAGTAAATCAATTGAAACAACATTCAACGAATCGTGAAATTCTACTAAAATATTAAACACAAAGCTTTCGAATTCGCGGGAAACAGCTAATAAATAAATCACGGAAAATTCGAAGAACCGTTTGTTATGTTTGAACTCTGCATTGAGTTTTGTCGAGAAGAGTGAGTTTGTGTACTCACCGCAGTTTGAAGTGCAGATCGCCCAACTTCCCATCGTTCGTCTCCGGTTCCACTGGCTTTGGTTTTTCAGTGGCGTTGGCATCAGCGAGCTCCTTGCTCAACGGTGCGGGCTCGGGAGCTGTCGGGGTATGCGGGCTGTTGCCACCAGATGGCTAAACAAACAGGTAATAAATAAATATTAGAAATATTTTAATAATTCTGTGTTTTATTACTAATTTTATAGACCTTTTTATTATAAAGGTTGGGCAAAAAGGCCAATTGATGGTATGTGATCATTAGTGAATATAGATATAGACGATAAGGCTCATGTACGAGACAAAACTCACAATAATTGCTGCTTGGAATATATTATATACAGATTACATAGTATTCTATTATAAAATAGATACATATTTAAAATATTATTGTTTAACATGCTGTAATATCGAATTAGAACACTGTCCTGTAATGATATGGATACAAATAAATAAATGGACCACCAAAAGACTTAGAACCAATTTAGATTTTATTTCCGCAGTACATGTTGTTACGCGGACTCACTTACTATTCAAACCGTTGCACAAGAAGTAAGTAAAGGGAGCTGTTTGGCGGTAGAAATTGTAGAATACGTGATGGTAATGAGTCAAAAATTGCACTAATCCTTTGTTACTTAAGCTATCAACTTAAAATTAACTATCTAAGTGCACTTAAGGTTAAGATTGTGTATTCAATGCAACTAAAATAGCCGTTGAGCTCTATTTATAATAATTAAATAGCGTAAAGTTCATCGTGAAGAAAGGTCTCGTGTTACAAGCAGAGAGATCGATGTACATTTTTTCCTTTTAGTGATATTAAAAACACAGATTATCGTGCTATTTTATACTAGCATTTTACACACACAATAAAGTGTTTTAATTGAGGTAATGCAAAATTGATTCTAATTCTATAATATACTTTTTTATTTTTTTTGTACTTACGTAGTCACGAGTTTCACTTAGTTTCACGAGTCTACGTTTTTCTCTTGTTTTTTTTTATCGAAAAGGCTCAATTGTGATTGAAAATGTTAATAAAAACAAAGTCAATGTGTCTACTTATAAGTATTGTCAATAACAATCAGACCATTACTGGGTTAGTCGGAGGTTGCGGCTGGGGTGGTGACGTGGCCGGCGGTGGTGCAGCGGCAGTCGGCGATGGTGATTTGCGCAGGTAGTGCGTAGCAGATCCCGGGGACCGCACGGCGGTGGCGCGGCGAGGAGGCTGGAACACTAGAGCCTTGTCCGGGCCTCGTTTTCCACCTGAGTAAGTGCATTTTGCATAATAACGAAGACATAATCTCTTTATCAATGTCTATGACAGGTTGATACTAACAATATCATATTATACACAACTTATCATTCCGTTGAGGAGCAATAAATGCATATGCTCTACAAATATTATAAGTTCTTACTTAAAAATATTTTCTATTTAAATATCATAATGAATTAAATTTCCTGAATACATTATTCTCTAAACTTTTTACATTCACTGAACAATTTTTGGTCCAATGAACGAAACATACACCGCTTTCTTTGTAAAAATGTTTTAGAACATATGTATTTACCAAGTTTATGAGCAAGCGTGGAGCGGCGACGGGTAATCCAGCAAGCGAAGACGGCCAGTGCCGCCGCCACCAGGGCTGACGCACCGACCACCAACACCCAAAAAGTCGCACTGTGCCATTCACCTGCTAAGGAAAGAAAAGCTCATCATTAGGAAATTTAATATTGATACAATGTTTAAAAATCAAGGTTTAGACCCGGACAACAACAATGAGTGTTCATGACGCCACATTTTGTTTATTATAATTAATGCTGATCCGTTGTAAATGAAGGGTCAGTCGGTTGTGGTGGCCTCCCGTAGCCCGGTGATTCTTAGCACCCCCCGTCCCGCCGTTACTATCGTCGCCACCATGACGAGGAATAGCGGGGCTGCCGGGAACTGGGGGCCGTGGCTTGCGTGTGTGCTGCATGTGGAGGTTGTGCCCATAATCGCCACTCTGGGCAGGCGGGTTGGCGATCGCAGGGCGTAGCTTCTCGCACCGGTGACGCTGCTGCCCGTCACCGGTCTGTGGTATTTAGCTACGCCTATTATATTGATGGTTATACCGCCATCAGTCGGTCGGTCGCCAGAGCCTTTGCTGGTCAGCAGGATGCACCACGGGCAGGTGAGGTTGGCTTGGGGCACTTAGATGTAATTTGCGCCCCCTTACATCCCGTGTCCACGTTTCGCCGAAACGTGGACATTCACGACAAGGCTGGTCCACCAGCTTAAAGTCGCTCAGCGTGCTATGGAAAGGGCTATGCTCGGCGTTTCTTTGAGGGATCGCATCAGAAATGAGGTGATCCGTCAAAGAACCAAAGTCATCGACATAGCCCACCGGATTAGTAAGCTGAAATGGCAGTGGGCTGGTCATATTTGTCGTAGAACCGACAACCGTTGGGGAAAACGTGTTCTAGAGTGGAGACCGCGTCTCGGCAAACGTAGTGTAGGACGTCCTCAGGCACGGTGGAGTGACGATATACGCAAGGCGGCAGGCAGGAGCTGGATGCGAGTAGCCGGAGAAAGACCACAGTGGCGTGCACTGGGAGAGGCCTATGTCCAGCAGTGGACAAAAATAGGCTGTTGATGATGATGATGATGATGATGATGTAAATGAAAACATCGTAAGTAAGCCTGTGTTAGATTTATATATTGCTCTCAAACTCGGTCACATGTGTAAACAACGATCAATTCGCATTTGAGCAGCAAAATACACTAGGCTCAAAACCTTAGGAGAGTAGACCTTTGAATGGATTTTCATGAAACTTGGGTTGATGATAGCTTATGCCCCGAGGAGCCAGAGCTGAGCTAAACGAAGGCATTCTATCGGACTTTGACATCATTTCTGATTAGATGTATGTTTAATGTTGTTTTTATATCCACGATAATTTTATCCTCGTATTAATAATATAGAAATGGTTACATCTTCACAACTATTTTAGATAGCGCTGAGCACGAGATAAATTATTTATCAATTTGTACTAGTGTTCGTGTAAGTTATGTATAAGTACTTATTAGTACAAATTCACATGTTCCATGCACTCGCTTCCGCAACGTAAAATTGTAACAAAATAAACCACAGGAAGTGGCTTAGTCTAAGTTTAACCATTAAAAAGTTTTTGTCGCCACAAAATGGCCCAGTTATGCGACCACACAGAGTAAGTATCGCAAATACTACGCGATAAATGCTATATTTTATTTCTGTACACACTTTAGAAGTAATACACTTTTACATCAACAATGCATCGCCAACAACGGGATTATATGTTTGTGCACGCCCCGGCATCACACGGGTACAATACTGATACTAAATATATTACAGAATTAGTTTATTTACGACATCACAATACAATATTCTAAAATTATTACCAGTGTTTCTTTACTATATTGTCCATGTATTATATAAAAAAACATTGCTCTTGAATCACTCTATCTATTAAAAAAACCTCATCAAAATCAGTTTCGTAGTTTTAAAGATTTAAGCATACAAAGGGACATAGGGACAAAGAAAGCGACTTTGTTTTATACTATGTAATGAAACCGGAATACGTGATAAATGGCATTATTATTTGGCGGTAGAATAATTTGATAAATTAGTGGTAACCCTGTCAGAAGGGTCAGACACAAAGCCCTAAAAATTCAATATTAAAATATAGGTGAAAAAAAAGGAAAGAGGTTTCATACATGTTTTTGAGTTCCGAAGAAAAAAAGTGTTAAAAATTGTGAAGTGTTACTATTCTCTAAGATTTATCGATTCAGTCTGGCTTCAAGTCTCTTGACCTAGTGTAACGTGTAGAACCAAGTGCAATATGGGCAAATATAGAATATTGAATCAAGTTCAATAGTATCGGGTCGATGAGGGCTATAATCATTGGCAACCAGAACATTTCGAAACAAACAGATTATAGGCTTTATATTAATACGAATTATACCGGATGAATTTTTTAACCCTTTTTTCCGTACCTCATTCGAAATAATATTCAATTTTACTTTTTTCAAATGTTTTTTAACCTGTTTCGTTCAGTGTAGTGTAGTGTCCTTTATAATAATTTGTTGTAATTTAAAATTTTGGCGCCGAATGTAAACGAGTGACTGTAGTTTACAATTAATTGAAATCAAAATTAAACCTGCCATAAGGTTACGAAAAATTATATCTATCGAAGTTAAAATACATATTTTTAATCAACACCACAGGTTTTTAATTAATGTCATTAAATATGATAAACAAATATTATTAACAGACATAGAAGCAGAAGCCTGTAATAATCTCTACTTTGGATAAGTATATTTCGGTGAATAACAAAACACGAACTTATTAAAAATAAATTATTACTTCCTTTAAAAGGACGAATATTTTCGAAATCTAATTAAAGTAAAAAGGCTTCGAAAGACATTTATTCGCAGAGACGGGTCTTCAAAAGTTGTAAAGAAAACTAAATTTTAGGTCAGAAGTAATTTAGAACAAGCACAAGACATCCTTGTACTAAAAACTGTACTTGCTCTGTTTTACTCGCTGAGATGTTTATTCTAAAAAGCTTAATAAAACATGTTCATATATTATTATATAAGAAACGTAATTTAAAATGTATAATACGTGTATTACCTGTAAATATTTTCATCTTCCATTACATATATAGGTATGTCACCGTAAGATTACAAAATTCGTTCGATTACAATCTGTCTCGTCAGATCGTAATCTATCGCAATATTATGAACCGTGAAATATGATTGCAATTTAACGCATTATTTTTCGCTATATTGTAATCTATCGAAGTTAAATTTAGATTACGATCTATCCCACGTCAAATTGTCAACTGTCTTGGATCTTATTTACTTGGAATTCTATTCGTTTACGTATAAGTATAAGTTATTCCTTCAAATAGAGGATTTTTTTTTGGGATATTTCAACTTCAAAAGAGGTAAGGAGAGATCTTATATGAATTATACCCAGACGATTAAAACACATTATAAAGCATGTCTATTACTTAGACACTGGATTCCGAACTCAAATAATCCTCAATTAAACAAAAAATGCTTACAACTAGTTTAATCTTGATATTATAGCAATATAATTATACATGGTTTCGTTGTCATTAGTAGTTAGTAAGTGAAGTAAAAAAAAAAACAAAAGAAGATCACAGAACATTCGATTTTAAACATTACCTTTTCTTTTTGAATGTTGACAAAAAAGGTTTTATATATGGCAAATTAATGGTTAATTAAAAATTAATAAATTTAGATGGTTATATAATATAGATATAATTAAAATATAAATCGCAAGGCGAACAAAGCATAAACGAAGAACATTCAATCTCGTAAAAAAACTCCTTATTATTTAATTACTTAATATCTGTAAGTATACTTGAAGTTTTATATTTATATAAATACAGTTTAACTCCACATGCACTCGGCGACATTTGTGACTTTAATCACGAGAGAAAATATGACCTACATTCATAAAATCTGAAGTAAGAAGTCGGTGGCAAAAATCATAGGAGTTGGAAAAATAAAGAAAAAGCCTAGCGTTAATTTATTTACGACAATGTCAAGGCCAGGCTTGGAGGTTTAATTTAATTAATATTAAAGGCTTAAAATCTTAACATTTTTTGTGTACGAGTGATTTTATTAAAATTAGAATTTACTAGAACTGGAATCATTTGGAATGTCTTTTTTTAATTATAGTACACTAGATAGTCTAAACATTTATTTATATATTACATTTCACCCATTTTTTTCGTATATGTAATTTATGTAACTAAAAACTCCGATTTTGATTATTTTTTTTTTACCTGCTTAGACTGGATCGGATAGGTAGCATTGAGATATAATTTGTTCCCCCGACGTGTATTTTATAAAATACCGAGACATATTTATAGAGAAACTTTTCGAGAGTAAAAGAAACAAAATAAAATATATGTCAGACACATTTCTCTCCTGGCTAAGAAAAGTCGGTAAATCCATAAAAGTTCCGACACAGAACCCGAGTAGAACAACGGAATGTATCGTCTACAAAATTGAACTAAAGCCGGGCTCACCCTGCGGGACCTTTATCAAAGAGACATACGCCCGAATAAAGAAATACTGTTACAAAATACAATTCTGTAACGTGAATGAAATTGAATTCATAATCTGAATAATTGAACTGGAATAGAATGAGGTCGGAGCATATTGTGTAGAGTTTGTTGTGCGACGCCATATTGTTTAATACGAGGGTACAAGAGCAAATATTAATGTGATCATCGAACTAACTGACATTTTCAGTGCTCATATTAAGAAATAGTTTTGAATATACACTCAGTTTTAAAGCTTTAAATGAGCCCTTTATCTTATATTTTTATTACAATATAAATATTAAGTAAGTATGCTTGAGCCGTGCAAGCTATATTATTTGTGTGTTATTATTTTTTACAGCGTCAATGTTTATGGGGGCTGGTGACGACTTACCGCCTACTTATAAAAAAAGAAAACATTCCTTTTTCAAAAATCTGAAGCACCAATGTCTTTATTACAAATAATATTATTAACTCGTGATAACGTTTGATGAAAATCTGTTTTTTGTAATAGTATGACTTAATGTACGGTAATTTGAGTTGCCTATAGCCTATTGATTTTATTGAACTGTTAATAGCTTTACCCTCCCTAGCCCACCCCCTAATCTAATGACACCCCATGGCGCCGTGGAAATGTTATCGCTTGTATTTATTACGTACACATGTATGGAACCTTACTATTCTTTGTGATTATTTAAATCGAACTTATCGGGGTTTGATCTTTGTTCTAATAAGACTATCATATCGATAAATATACTATTAAGTAATATGTAGTACATACTAGTTTTCCTCTGCGTTTTAATGGTTAGTTGTATGGTATTATACACACATTGTATTTCAAAATCAAAATAAACTTTATTTAAGTAGGCTTTTACGAGCACTTTTGAATCGTCATTTTACAATTAAGTGAAGCTACCACCGGTTCGGAAAGTAGATTCTACCGAGAATAGTTACTCTTTTTCAACATTTAAAAAATAGTCATGTTAGTTAAATACCATTACTTAAATTGATATATCCTGCTTGGATATCAACAATATAATTCATACATTATAGCCTAAAACCTTTGTGTTATTTCGATGTATCAGATATATTAATGTAAAGTTTCATTAAATGAATGCATTCATTAAATTTTAAGTCATGAAATAACAAATAATCATTCAAAAAACCCTTCACCTTTTTGATTTTAGTAAGGATTTAGGTACTTCTTTATTAGAAAAAAAAAAAAAAAACAATTTACAACGCAAAGACGTATCTTAACATAACTTATGTTTATCTAGAACAAATTTATGTGGAAGTTATTTAATATTCAAGCCTTTACTACTGAAAATCAGCATTCACTCTAGAAGAATTAAAGTTCCAATATAACCAATGAGCTACACTCATAAACGTATATCTGGAGTAATGGTGTACATCTTAATCGGTTTTTGGCGTATTGCTACGCAGTTTTCGCCCCAGCGCACAAGAAACAGATTGAGTGTAATAAGATTATCATTATTATGTCTTGAGTAAGTCGTGTCAACAATAAACTCTAATCCCATTATAAATAAACCAAGTGAAGTGTGTTTTTAAGTAAATATTTTAAGTGTCTTCATATTTAAAGATTACGAAATTAAAGAGCACAACTTAAAATGGAAAACATAATAAAAAAAATTTCGAGTATTTGTGTATTTTTTTTTAAATATGAAATAGTACTTAAGGACGTATATATATATTGTTTTCTTTTATTTGAATTCGAAATCGAAATTGAAACGATATCTGTGCACTCCCCAAAGTACAATTCCTAACTTAGTTCATCTCTACATAACGAAACGAAGATCTACTTAAGATTCTTTAAGTATTTACTGGTAGTGTAAACTGTGCTTAAAAAGTCGATCAGTGAAGACACTGCTTTATATACATAAATGATACATAAAAGGAAGAAAAGCTAAAGTGCCAAGAAGTGTGTTTGAGAAATGAGGTTTAGTAACTTATCATTTAAACTCATTTTCTTAGTATATAATTTTGGTGCTTAAGCCCTTTTTCTTTTCCACTGACGATAATATTAAATTATTATTGAAAAAGGTCGATACAATGTCGAACCACAACGCCAGTTACGTAAAATCAGCTTTATGATATCTAGATATTAAGATATGACGTCTAGAGGTTGTCATTCTAAAAAAAATATTATTAGCTAATGAAAATTGAAACTGATATACAAATATTACGTATACTAAAACTCAGATTATACATTCAATAATTGAAATAAAAGCTTCTGAGTTTCTTTCGTCGATTATTCTCAGGTCAGAATGTCATCTTTTCCGAATCGGTGGTTTAATTTAACAATTAATAAGAAAGTGAAATGCTTCTGTATTTTACAAAGGAATTTGATTTGATAAGACATGTTTAAGCTCATTCACTCAAAGGTCAGGCTAAAAACAAATATTCTCAAAAACTGAAATATTCATAACAGAATAATATTTAAAGGTTCATTTTAGTTATAAAGAGAATTAATTACTCTATTAATTAATTACTGTATAAAAAAATCTTTTAATTATGGAGCGAAAACAATTACAAAGAAAACGAACAAGTTCCAGTTAATTAGGATTACTTAATAAAAGCTAGAATAAATTAGTTTTTAATTTTAAATGTTATGTTATAAAAATCAAATTTAATCTTGATAAATCATTCACAGCGAGCTAAAAACGAACACAATTTTAAATTCACAGAACATTCTATTTTACAAAATTAAAATATACTTTACTAAGTAGGCACTTATGAGCCCTTCTGAATCATTTTACAAGATTAATTGAACCTAAAACAGCCGCCGCTTTGCGAGGTTCTACGGGAATGACACTCAGTGGGTACTTTTACATACAAACAGGTTTTCGCCGCCCGCTTTGCGTGTTTGGGAGGTCTCTGTAGTTTTCTATACGTCTGACAATGTTTAGCCAAAAAGTCTGGTTTATTGGTTAAAGAGTTAAGCGTAGCAATCAAATTAACTTTCGCATTTTTAATGTTATGCATGTGAGTTACTTTATTCTTAATGAATTAAAAGCGTCAACAAATAATAAATTTTGTGACAAATCGAAAGCTTTATCGTAATTTATTATTATTATTTGTTTCATATTCATATACCAGTTTTCGGCAGCTAAGAAACCGTTTTAGCTAGGAAGGTTTAGATATTAAAAGCAGCCCAGCCCATCTTGGGGTTCAAACCTGATTCATACCAAATTTCATCTCCTACATAATGATAAAGTATGTTTTTAAAAAATGAAAGGAGTTTTACAAATCATAAAAATGTCCTCACTGGAGGCCAATTAGAACTATATTTATCATCCATAGCATCACTTGTTATAAATCAATAATGTGTATACTTAAAACATCAAAAACTATACTTATCAAACAAGTGTAATTTTTTATTTATTTTAAGAGATAATGTACCTAAATATTTTAACGAGCTATCCGCTCCACGCTGCGTTACTCAAAACTTATTGCTCCATCCCCGTATTACTTTATATAACATCAACCTTCTCCCACGCACCACCTAAACCTCTAAAACCTTTCTGAGTAAATAAGCTTTCTAACGCAAAAAAAAACATATTTTTCAGAATTGACCTTGTCTATCCTGAGATTAACGCGATCAAACATATAAGCTTTTCGAGATTATATGCTAATTTAAATATCAACGAAAAAATTTACAAAATTGGCAAAAGTGAAAAATACGTACACGCGTCGTAAACAAAACTTCTAAGAGCCCTCCCACATGATAGCCCTTAGAAAAAAACGTCATCTGAGTACAAACATCAACATTAATTAATTAAGCTACCATATACATATATGTATTTGCAGTTATAAAAATGTATGTGGGTAGTTTAAACTATTTTCTAGTATTAATTAAAAAGATCGTCCAATTTTTAAAAGAACCATCCTTGCCTCAAAAGATATAATATTATAATGAATTTTGTCTAAATTATAAAACGATATTTATGTTCATTTAACTCTTTATAAGAATCTAGCGATCCGCCACGACTTCGCACGGGTACAATACTACAGAGTTTGTTTTTTTATTATATCACATTAGAAATTTCTAAAATTATTATCAGTGTTTCTTTACCATATTTTCCATTTATTTTATACAAAACCCTCGAATCTCTATCTATTAAAATAAACCGCATAAAAACCATTGCGTAATTTTCAAGATCTAAGTATACATAGAGATAAACCGCAGCAAGTGACTTGTTTTATACTATGTAATGATAAAAACTATTTTTAACTTCGTCATAGATCAAACTAAATATATTTTTATAAATAACACCCCTGAATGTATGAATCAAACAATCATTGTCCATAAATGTATGTTTATGTTTATAAGAAATAATCTATCTATAAATAAACGTTTCACCAGTATCGAGTCTCAGGCGACCTCCGTCAACTTCACAATCAATCTTCTCCCTGAGTAGGGACTCCTACTAAGTGTTTCATCTTATCAAGATCACTTCGTGGACGTAATTTAATTTATCGTAAAAGTTGACTAGTGAGTAGAGTCGTATAGGAAATTTGGAGAATACTTGAAATTACTAAGTATCACCAACGTATGTTTATAAATACTTTAAAGTTACTTTTTATTAATTTTATTATTTACCTAATTTTTTTATTTCATGTGTCGAGCAATAAAGTATTTTAAATTAGAATTCGCTTGCGTTTTAGGATGTTGGTTGTCATGTGTTAAGCAAAAAAAGTAGCCTATCCTTACTTGGAGTTTAAATTTGGTTCATACCATATTTTATCAAATTCGGTTCAGCGATTTGGTCCTGAAAGAGTGACAGATAGACAGAGACAGTTACTTTCACATTTAAAATATTAATGCAGATTAAATAAAAAAACATTACCCGATGATTGCGGGTTCAAACCCAGGCAAGCACCGCTGATTCATGTGCTTAATTTGTCTTTATAATTCATCTCGTGCTCAGCGGTAAAGGAAAACATCGTGAGGTAACCTGCATGTGACAAATTTCATAGAAATTCTACCACATGTGTATTCCACCAACCCGCTTTGGAACAGCGTGGTGAAATATGTTCCAAAAACCTTCTCCTCAAAGGGAGAGGAGGCCTTTAGCCCAGCAGTGAGAATTTACAGGCTGTTGTTGTTGTCGTTGTTGTTGTAAATAAAAAAAATAGTATTGTGATATATTACACTGCTACGAATGGTTATTACATTTTAGAGAAACCTATTTACTGTAAAATGTTTTGATGCGAATGTACATAAATAAATAATTCGATTTTAAAAAGAACACGCTACGATATCAACTTCTTGACACTAGTACGTGCGTGCTAAATAATTAAATATGCAAATACGAATTAACATTTTAAAAATAATTACGATACCGATCGTCACCGTTTGATAGTTGGTATAAATACAATACGTAAAAGAACATTTCAATATATTCTGTATATTAAAAATTTAAGTCAATGGTATATGGTCGAAAATAATATGCTATAATTATATACAAGTTTACACATGATTCTTCATAAAAATACTTGTAAGTATTTGTGTATTATTTTTTCGTAATTTAAACAAAAATAGTAAAACCTTTTATAACATAATCATCCTAGAGTTACATATTTTGTGAGTAAAACGAAGATTACGACGAATAATAAATTCTATAGAAGTCGGCAGGTAAGGACGTCTGCGGGTAAAAATATAATATTACACAGAAATGTACCATGTGACCCGACCTCTACTTTCTTGAAGGATTTATGAATTAAAATATCTCTTAGTAAACACTATAATACTGGTAAATTGCGATGACGTTCAGTCATATACGTATCTTATAAAATGAGCTTTCATTTAATTGAAAAGAGTTATTATAAATCTTTTTATTAACATAATATTACGAAATTCGAGAAATAAAATTTGTTAAAATCATACGAAACTATTTGTTTTTATGAGAGAATATTCAGAAATAATTTAAAATTGTTTGTTTAATTTAGAAAATCAATAATGACCTCATCTATCAGATCAGAGTTTTTATACATAAAACATAAATATTGACGGTTTATGTAAAGAGAAAATAGATTGTTTACTTTTACAGAATTTCCCAACGATTTTTTTTATCTTCGCGAAGTAAATTATAAAAACAAATTAAGTGTGTATACACTAACTGGTGCTTAAACTGCTTTGAATCCAAACCTTAGCTTAAGATTTTGATATTTTAACTACTGGACACATCATGGTTACATTTGAAAAAAAAAATTATTATAATACTAGTTGCACACTCGTTGTTGAACATGCGTTGTTGCTGACTCTGTCGCCGATGTGGTGCTTCAGGGTATGGAACTATTCATTCCATATTCTGCGGTGCCCATTGGTGGCAAGTCCCAGCCCTGGTTTGGTCGCCTCTGTAAGACGGCTTCACGCCGAAAATGGGAACGCTACCAAGACTGGGCTAACGCATCGGCGTCTCGTGATACAAACACCAGCACATTCAGAAAGGAATATAACTCTGCCTCCAGGTCCTTCAAAAACGTGATAGCTGAGGCGAAGTCGAAGTACATTGGCAGAATTGGCGAGAGACTGGTGCGCTTCCCATCAGGAACACGTGCGTTCTGGTCTCTCGCTAAGGCTGTCCTAGGGAATTTCTGTCAGCCTTCTTTTCCATCTTTGCACAGGGACGGTGAGTCATTGGCCCATACCGCGAAGGAGAAGGCCGATCTTTTAGGGTCTCTCTTCGCGTCGAACTCGACTCTGGATGACCAAGGAAAGTCACCTCCATCAATCCCGCGATGTGATACGACGATGCCGGAGGTTAAATTTCGGCAAAGTGCAGTTCGGAAAGCACTTCTTTCCTTGGACATTCACAAGTCGAGTGGACCCGATGGCATCCCTCCAATCGTGCTACGGACATGTGCTCCCGAGTTGGCACCGGTCTTAACGCGTCTTTTCCGGCAATCCTACGCATTAGGCGTCGTCCCGAACTCCTGGAAGACTGCTTTGGTGCATCCGATCCCTAAAAAAGGCAACCGCTCAGATCCGTCCAATTATAGGCCTATAGCCATCACCTCCTTACTCTCCAAGATAATGGAGTCCCTTATTAACTGCCAGCTCCTGCGGTACCTAGAGGAGAATCAGCTGATTAGTGACCGCCAGTACGGTTTCCGTCGGGGTCGCTCAGCCGGTGATCTTCTAGTTTACCTTACTCACAGGTGGGCTGAAGCAGTTGAGAGCAAGGGGGAGGCATTAGCAGCCAGCTTGGACATAGCGAAGGCCTTCGATCGTGTATGGCACAAAGCGCTTCTTTCGAAGCTTCCTTCTTATGGGCTTCCCGGGAAATTATGCAATTGGATTACCAGCTTTTTGGCAGATCGGAGCATCAAGGTCGTTGTCGACGGTGCATGCTCTGACTTAAAATTCGTCAATGCTGGTGTTCCACAAGGCTGCGTTCTATCACCCACTCTGTTTCTTCTCCATATCAATGATTTGTTGCAAATCGGGAACATTCATTGCTATGCAGACGACAGTACCGTTGACACCTTATACACCGGCCGCGCTAATATTTCTCGGGAAAACGTCGAAGAAAACCGGAACAAACTTGTGTCTGAAATCGAGTCTTCGTTAAACGAAGTCTCGAACTGGGGCCGGCTAAATTTAGTCCATTTCAACCCCAAAAAGACGCAAGTTTGCGCGTTAACCGCTAAAAAAACACCATTTGTCGTATCTCCACGATTTGAGAACATCCCGATAGCCGCTACAGGTAGTATCGGAATACTTGGCGTTGATATTTCGAGCCTCGTTCAGTTCCGCGGTCAATTGGAAGGCAAAGCCAAATTGGCTTCAAAGAAGCTCGGTGTGCTCAGCAAGGCGAGACAGTACTTCACGTCGGCCCATCGCCTAAAACTTTACAAGGCGCAAATTCGGCCTCACATGGAGTACTGCGCTCACCTCTGGGCGGGTGCTCCCCAGTACCAGCTCCTTCCATTTGACCGCATCCAACGTAGAGCGGCTCGAGTTATCGACGATCAAGCCCTTTCCGATCTCCTTGATCCTTTGGCTTTGCGTAGAGATGTTGGATCACTCTGCATCTTCTACCGAATTTTTCACGGGGAATGTTCCGAGGAATTGTTCGGATTAATCCCGGCTGCTGAATTTCACCTTCGGACATCTCGTCAAAATTCTAAGTTTCACCCGCACCATCTTGATGTCCGAAAATCCACAACAGCGCGATTTCTTAGACATTTTCTGCCTCGCACAACCACTCTGTGGAACCAGCTGTCGCCGGCGGTTTTTCCGAACCGATACGACATGGGAACCTTCAAGAAAAGAGCCTACTCCTTTCTCAAAGGCCGGCAACGCACCTGCAAGCCCCCTGGTGTTGCAGATGTCCATGGGCGGTGGTAGTCACTTTCCATCAGGTGAGCCTCCTGCTCGTTTGCCACCTATTCCATAAAAAAAAAAAAAAAAAAAAAAAAAAAAAACACACCTTTGACCCCGTAAAATGTGATCCACATTAAAAAAAATCCTTCGTACTTTCCTGGAACTCAAACTATCCCCATTCCAAATTTAATAATTCTAAATCGGTTCAGCTGCTAAAGGATAAAGAGGTAATAGTCAAACTTCCTTTCGTATTTATGATATTAGGTAACGATAGATAAAACAGTACCCGCTGGATAAGCAAGTATGGTGAAATTATATACCGAAATAGTATTTGCTGTCATAAATAAAACCACAGACAATAGTAACATAACAAAAGAGTAATCAACTATTGAAAAAGTCTTATATTCATTTGTATTAACAGACACATTTAAATTGTAAATATATCTAATGTTTTATACCATTAAAAATGAACTAAATTGGTACAGATGTTTAAAAATGTATTGTAAGCTTAAGTAGCCTTAATCCAGTATCAATGTGAAATCATTTATATCATTAGTATGCATTTAACTCACAGATAAATTATAAAAAAATTTAATGTCTCACATAATTATAATTACATATATTTTTAAAGGTAAGGTTTAGATAAATTGTAAATATTTTAAATCAGATTAAAAAAATTACTATAAATATACATCGTAGTCCATTAGCAATCAAAGTAATGGATAGAAAGCGCTCGGGAATAAATCCTTTAAGCCTCTTACGTCTGCAAATAAATTAATAGCGCACGTTTCATATTACGTAACGTGACTTCACAAGTACTATTTTATTAATAATTTATTTATTTTTATTTTATTGATTTGTGATTGAACAGTTTCTAAAGAATTGTTACCTAGTACTTGTTTGATCTTGTATGTACGTCCTTGCTTCGGAATAGATGATGCACAAATTAAATTCCTTATAAAAATATAATTATTAATGTAACGCAACTGCGGACTATAGCTGCTTTGTAATATATTTAAGAGATTTATATTAATTATCATTATTCCCGACTTAAGCGAAAAAAATTAACAAAGAGATTTACCGACGCAATTCTTTCTCGCCAAATTCTAAAACGGCGCATAAACTTTAAGTGATAATAATTTGAGTGTACGACTAAGCAGAGTTATATATATTTACTTTTCATTTACAAAACTTTATAATATTCCGAAATGGTCCAGTATATTTGATATATCGATTTTAATGAAGGTTAAAAGCAGGCACAAATGAGTTTTACACGTGCATGATTTGACTATAAATAATAACATAAGGGTGAGAGATAGCCCAAGGTAACTTGTATGTGTCGCCTGAAATTATGTACATACACACGTGTATCCATAAACTCACCGCAGCCGCTCAGAGCCTTCTCCTTTGAGAGCAGGCTTTAAATTTATATCACCAACTTTTAATTTCATCATACAAATTCATAGACTACATTTGTTTGCTTAATGATACTTTACGACAAAAGTAAAAGCAGCTCGATACACTTTAGTGTGTGGGCAGCGCTAAAGACCTTATACGGAGATATTTAAAAATAACTTAATCTATATATAACATTAACATTTTCTTTATGCAATTTCTACCGACGCAAATTATTTAAAATATTTTTATAATTTTTTTTATACCTTATAGCAAACTCTCTTTCTCTTATTTCGTATAATTAGTTAGATAAATGACGTACATACCGCGTTCACACTTCCAACGTCTACAGCTCTACGCCGTAGCTCATTGGAATTGACTCTCAATTAAAATTTTAAAGAATTACATTCGGAATGAAAATAATCCTTCTTTTATTTCAATAGAAGGATAGCATATTTTCCAGAATTTCGATGATTACATAAAATCAGATTTATTTCAATTTAATTTTAATTTAACTTCAAAACGATCGACCTTTAGTCGATAGAATTACCGAGAATCGATTTGATGTGATCGTGCAAGTATTCCGTTTAAGCCCGTTGCCGTGCGGTGTGCACTCAACCTTGTATGAAAATTAATGAGAAAGCCGGATAATATGTAATGCGCCGACGTAGCGATCAGTTCGCCGAAACCGTCTTGTCATGTATTGATTGTCTTTGAAGAGACATTCTAGGAGCACTAGCAATTCGGAACCGCAAATACTTTCATTATTAGATGAAATAATATTTATTTTTAGGCTCAACTCAACTCATTTTTTTATGTATGTACTGTATTCTTAAAAACCGTTTTAAAGAAAAGTTTATCTGTTATTAGCGACCCGCCCCGGCTTCACACGGGTGCAATACTGATACTAAATATACTACAGAATTTGTTTATTTACGACATCACATTAAAAAATTCTAAAAGTGTCAGTGTTTCTTTACTATATTGTATATGTATTATATACAAAAACTTCCTCTCAAATCACTCTATCTTTTAAAAAAAACGCATCAAAATCCGTTGCGTAGTTTTAAAGATTTAAACATATATTGGATAAAGAAAGCGACCTTGTTTTATACTATGTAGTGACAGTGATACAATTTGAATAGATAAAGCAATTAGTTACCACATTTTACTAGTTTCCTCACGCAGCTCAGTCAGGAGTCAGTTGGAGTTCAGAAGAGTGTAGAGAGTAAGAGTGTGTACATTTAGTGAGTCAAGTGAAAAAGCAATAAAGTGTTTAAGCTAATGGAATCTAGTGCAAGGCAACACTGATAATATGCTTGCCAAACAGCTTGCTTGATTGCTGAATTCCAGTCTGAAGGGTGATTATGTCAAGCACAGACAAAGGACAAAGCAATATGGCCGTCATAGATGACAGCATGTCGATAAGGAAGGCAATATGAAGAACTATAACAAATCAATCCAATTATCTGTTAATAGGCAGTGATAACTCATTAATGAAGCACACATTGATTGCCTGTCTTTTCACTATTAACTTTATAAAAAATATTTACAGACATGACAAATTTATTTTTTTTGATAGACAATTTCATAGCCTTAACATGTTTAAAACTGAGCGAGGTCTAATAGGCCTCGTGTGTGTCTCCCTTAAATAAACATAGATTTATCTGTCGTGGGGAGGTCAACACGTCTTTTTGAAATATTGTTAGACAGTGATAAATATATTTAGATGACGTCTATTGAAAACAGAATGCTACGGTGTACCTACATTAATATGGGGTCTTTCTGACAACGTTCCGCACTGAAGAAATAAAATCGACCACATAACATCGAATTTAGTTTCTTAAACGTCACACGAGGTCTTAAACGCCCCATACCGCAGCAATGCATAAAATAAAAAATGATACCGCAACCGATGTGTTAAATGTAGGAAAAATATATCTTACCTTCAAAAGGTAACTTTAAAGCGTGAAAATTACGACGAAATATTCAGATAAAGTGTACGTTTCTGCGTACCGAGTCAAGCTTATCTAAATAGTTGCACACTATCATTTTATGTTCCAACATTTTTCAAACAGTTATTTTCAACCGACTTCCAAAAGGAGGAGGTTATCAATTCGTATGTATTTTTTTTTTTTTTTTTTTTTTTTTTTTATGTTTGTTACCTCATAACTTTTTACTGGGTGGACCGATTTTGATAATTTTTTTTTTTTGGTTGAAAGATAGTGCTTCCCGTGGGGTCCCATTTTTTTTATTTTTTTTTCCGATGATGGTATCCATGTGAAAACGACATAAGTCTTAAATTTGCATTATGTATATGCGCGACAAATAGGTGAATAACTGAAAATCACGTTAACCAATTTTGATAACTCTTTTTTTATTATAAAATATATACTTCAAGGGTAATTTGGTGAAAGTTTGGTAAGGTTCTGAGCACAGGATCCATGACAAAGTAACGGAACGGAAGGGAACGGAACAATTCTGAGGAGCACGTTAGCGATACTCGGTCGAATCTTTTATTTATAGGTTATTTGGATATTTGAGTCACCTTCCGTAATGTGGTTATGTTTATGTAATTATCATAGTCGAATATTATAATCAACTAGCTACCCACCCCGGCTTCGCACGGGTGCAATACTGATACTAAATATACTACAGAATTTGTTTATATACGACATCACATCGCAAACTTTTAAAATTATCAGTGTTTCTTTACTATATTGTTCATGTATTATATACACAAACCTTCCCCTTGAATCACACTATCTTTTAAAAAAAACCGCAACAAAATCCGTTGCGTAGATTTAAAGATATAGGGACAGAGAAAGCGACTTTGTATTATACTATTTAGTGATGGAACTCCTATACGGCTCGCAGTTAGGGTGCGATATGGGGCAGAATTTCTTACTATCTTTAATCAAATTTTGTGTATGTGATGTGATGTCATATGATGTACGAAATATAGTTGGTCTTTTTCAAAGTTTTTTTGCTGAGTTAAATGTTTTCCTAAGTTAAATGAAATGAAAAATATTAGACTAATTAAAAGTCGATTAACGATTATATCATGTAGTTATAATTATTGTTATATTTGGAGTCGGTGTCAGCCACTAAAACCCTACAGTATATCTATCAAAAAACAATACGAGAATACTTTAACAAATATGTTTTTTACAAATTACCTTTTACACAATAATATACTGGATCAATCAAGGGGCTCGTATCGCTTTTTTCTTTTGATTGTTGGGGCAAGGGCACCGTGGCTGACACCGGCTCCAAATATACCAATAACTATAAATACATGATATAATCGTTAATCGACTTTTAAGTAGTCTAATATTTTTCATTTCATTTAACTTAGGAAGACTCTAAAAAATATGTTGAATACGCAATTATTTTTATTACTTTTTCGTGCATATTCATTTGTTTTAAAATAGTGTTTTGTTTGAAGTCGGTTTTTCTTTTTGTTAAAATTTTATTATTAAAAGCACTGCTTGAATCACCGCCCTAAAAAATGGGATCGATATTCCTCGGAATAAAACTACATTCACCTGGGATTCAGTCATCTTTTTCAATTTGTTCATAAATTATTTTATCTGTAAGTTAGAAATATCTTTTATATTACGAATTAAGCCTGATAACTGAAGCTCGTGTAAAAAAGAACAAAAAGTTCGGTAACAAAGCGGTCTTCAGAACTTACCTTTAAAATATTTTTTATTAATTGTTAATTTAGTTTTTATGAATTGTACTTATGCTTATAGTGAAAAGTGTATAAAAAGGATTTATATATTTTTAATATAATATTCATAGTTTATTTTAAAGCTTACGCAATAGCCCAATGATTTACAGGCCGACTATCTATTGATGTAAAAAGGATGAGGATAATCTTAGGGAGACCTACATATATAACACTCGACAAAGACAAAATAAAACACTATGATGATAATTTAAATAAAATGTACTTACATATAAAACTAGTGAAAACTACATAGTTAAACTATGCCGGCTTCCATGCGTTAATTATAGTACACGCTGACTAAAATCAATTTTTATGCAAATTAACTTTTTTTGATTTACCCAATATCAATTTAAAAATTATTTTTAATTGATAATTGTTCTGTCTATTCCCCCTCACAACCATCTCTACTCTAAGCAATCTTATTATCCGACGTGACCAACAAATTTAACGATTCGGAAAGATTTTAGGCTCGGCCCGGTTTTGAACCCCAGTGACCGTATGAGAATGAAAGCTAGCATCGAGACGGCGAGGCTGTCAAATCAAAATATAACATATTTGTATATAGTTACATTACTGTTGTCAAAGTGACTTGATGAAAAACGTCTAAACAAGGTAAAAATCTATACCTTATCTATTTGTGGTTGATATATGTATGTATTTACAAAACGGTCAGTCAGCATCCCTCGAACGCTCAGACTGACCTCTGACTAAGGTTAAATGTACCACTTGTAAGGTTATACGTATATAATAGAATACACCTCTAAGTGAATACAAACGGATTTATTCCCCACAGATTTCATTGTGTATTTTAGCTTAAATTCTTAAACCTGTTAAAGTTCTCTCGTGCGAATAGTTCTACAGATTATTCATTCAACTTAAACATACATTGGTATAAGACAGGTAAATATTTAGTAACGCGTCACCATCTTTATTGAGGCTTTTTATACAGGTTTGTGATGGTACGTAACTATACTCATTATTATAGCATATGATCCTGTTTTGAACAATTTCGAAAATTGATGACTTATAAAAATATGGTTCTGCTACTTTTCAATTGTTTAAAAAAATAATTTCGTTTGTGTTACTTTCGCTAGTTCTCATCCGGTCTGAAGTTTGCTATCGAATCGGGATTTTGATAATCAATAAGAAAATTATTCCATGTTAACTAAAATGAAGTAGAGGTAACAAACAACAAAGTTTTTTCCCAGGCGGTTTGGCGTTAGGCTGTAAAAATCTGCGTAAATTTCATTCTTGCAATATTTTTTGTTATAAAGTAGGTTGCCGGACGAGCCACCTGATGGTAAGTGGTCACCTTCACGCATAGACTTAAGCGCTATTGGAAATATTACCCATGTACCTGTAATAGTTACGCTAGCTTTCTCACCCTTCAAACCGGAACATAACAATAATGGGTACTGCTGTTTGGCGTGTCAATTGCCAACTATTAATCTATTTCATCTAAAATAACTAATATCTTCTTGATTTTTACTTCTGAAACGCAAATCTAGTTATAAAAACTAGGCAGAAATATTTTCTTTCAGTAATTATCTGATAAGATTTGCGTGCTACTATATTGCACGTTTCTATTACGAAGTAATTCTTCACGCACGTGGCCGTAACAGCACCGCTTCCACACGAACGGGTGGACAATACGCAAACGTATATTTATATATTTTACATACATAAAATACATAACTGGAAGATCAGTTAGTAAAGAACTGTCTACATAATATTATGTACTATCTACTACACTACACTAATCTACACATAAAGTCGTAAACATCAAAAATTTTCGTAATTTTTGTCATGAAAATTTCGACATGGTTAATTCATATCAAAAATGAAAATAAAATGAATAAATATTGCATTTTATAATTGGAAAAGTACCCATATTGATAGGATATTAGCATTGATACCATATTCATTTAATAACCCAATCAGAATCGCTTTTATGCAAGCATTATCTATAAAAAATATACATAATACCTACTTATAGTAGAAACAAAAAATGTTTATATTCAAATAAAATTGAACTTAACATAGTATATTTTATAAAACAATATATGAAGTAGATAGACAACATAGTCACGCGTCACGCTTAACTATTGGATGCTGTGAAGGTAAATGGGTAAATTAAGATTAACCTTTAATAGTACATTGTAAGTTTAAATAAAAAAAACGAAAGAAAATCACATGTTTTTCCTTCTTAATTCTATGCTTTTTTAAATTATTTATAATCATTTGAAACTATCCGTCACGCGCGTATGACTCACGAGCGTGTTAACGGAGGTCATAGAAATATTATCGATTTCGTTGCAGCCAGCAGATTATTCATAACGAACCAACTTGAAAACATTTCAATTTTTGACGATTAAATTTGGCGCAGCGTTCTCAGCATCACCGGATTTCAATCTTTTCATCTTAAGAGACTTACGTTTATATAAATAATGTTTTCATATATTACTGATAAGCAAAAAAGTATTCTAGTCGATAAAACTTTGTTTTCCATTTCCCTAGAGCCTCTATAATGGCAACGAGATATTACTATGCATTATGTTATAAAACGTATTCGACAAGAGTTAATCAAACAGAAACAGCTAGCTTTTTTATGGTTATTTGTTATGTTTTTTCATCTTGTAATGTTACCTTATTCTAGATATATATTTAATAAAAATATTTTAAAAATGTATTAAATTATTATACTAGGTACCACTTTTAACTTTATCCAGTTATTTTTAAAATGACGCACTGAATAACTAACATACTGTCAACAAAAAACATAGTTATAATATATTCGATCTCATGCAAAATCATATACTTATCGATTAGATGTTATTAACAAATATGAGTATGTAATAAAATATAAATCAATAACCGTTATATAACTGTAAGAAATTACAGCGAAAATTCTGACTATGTATTCAACATATATTAAGGCTTTCTATTACTTTTACATTAACACTTGTTTCGAGGGCTGTAATTGATCTGATATGTGATGTGATGGTCAACTGAAATTATCATATTGATAAGCCGTCACTTTCAACCATCATAGATATATATCATGATAATAGTATATGATTATACGCGATTACAAATATATCATATTCACATAAAAAGCAATTAATTTGAACCTCGAAACATATTAATATATAGTTATATAAAGTGAAAATCTTACATTGATAAATCGGATAAAAATTAACTAAGCCGACATTCTTTGTAATGACGCAGATTGTACACCCACATAAAATAGGATATCATTCTATCGAAATGGACAATGATGAGATACGTCATCGATCTAGATTTCTTGAAATTATACTTATATTTTATTAAAACATTTAATTCATTTAAACTTAAAAATATATTTAATATTGCAACTCAAAGCATTTCCTTATAGAATTTAGTTACTCACTAAATTCATTTTCATTGTTAAACACCTTTTGGAACAGTCATGTTTTTCCATAAGCGAATAATATCAATTGCGCATCATCAAGAATATTCGTATTATTCGGATATTTTCATCTTATTTCAACCAATGTTGCTATATAATTAAATGGTATAATTAATAATTCTGTATTTAATCATACTTGTATGTTTTTATGACGTAAAAATATAATATTACTTCAGTATCACTTACCGGAGTCAATGGGTGAAATATCGGGTCCATCGTGGGGTGTCAGAATATTCATCGTGAGCGCTTTTTGAAAGACGTTCGTTGATACCGACACCTTGTAGCTTTAAATACAACGAGAACTCAAGAAACCGTGTATTTTAATATTAACACGCAAAAATATGTTTAACCCAACAGGCTGTTGTCTGTACTGCACTATCGATTATATTCGGAGGGTAGTCGCGCAGGCGTCCTAAGGGTTCTGCCGCGCATGCGTTGTCCCTGGTAGCGGAAAGACGTCATATGACAGGTGACAGCAGGAAGACGTGCGTCCATTCGAATTGCGATGACGTTATTACATCATATTAATGTTGTCGCGACCTGACTAAATTTTATATATATTTATGAGCCTCTTGCCATTGATTATTATTTTCTACCTTATTTTGGCTATTAATCATATTATATATTAGCTAGTCAATGTTGAACTTTGATATAAATCTTCCAGTCAATATAATTTTTGTTGTTAAGTCTACACTATAGAACATATTATAAAGGAAACTTAAAGTAAATTATTTTGGAGTAAGAAATTGTTTTAAGTTCCTTACTCCAAAAGAATTATACCAATTACTTTCAATTCTTTTTATATGATGGAATCCTCATTTTTGTTTACTTTAGTTACTAATACTTGTCCTGATCAAATCCGCTTTGATGCGATCTGACAATAATAGTTTTTACCAATCACAATACGACGCAATTGGATTTCACTAGACACTGATTTTACGGCATTTTCAACCTTTTTTTTTACCGTTTGAAAATGATATATTTTTATCTTGAGTTTTATAAACTAAAACAAGCTTCGCCTAGATATACAACATCCAATATCAGGCTTAGGGATAAAACACCAAAGAAAATATTTATATATAATATATTCATGAGCCAGGAGGTCCATACAAAAAACTGGGACAATTTTTTCTACATTTTCTACAATCTAGCAGATTTTTTAAAGATCGCTATATGTAAAGCAATTGTCTTATCTGATTATGAAATGGAACATAATGTCTATATGAAAGAGAAATACAATATTTTCAGCCCCTTTCATAAAACATTTTTATACACATTTCAAAACGTCAAATGATAAGTCGACGCAGTATCTGCACCACATAGTAAATACCAGTATAGGAAGCTGAGACGATGCGAACTCTGTCCATTTTGATGATTTCTTTTTATAAAGAGCAATTTTTAAGCATTTCACTAAGAATTTAAGAAGAAAGCATACATTTAAATAAAACTAATTATAACGGATGAATCGCGTATATTAATTATTTTTAAACATCCCGACGTTAGAGCACTTTGCAGGGCCACGTGGCCACGGGTAGACCCGTGACCACGAACACTAATATACGCGATTCATCCGTTATAATTAGTTTTATTTAAATGTGTAATAATCGCGAAAATTTAAGACAACAGAAAGCATACAATTTCTTCTTTTCAATAACATTCAGATGCACTATTTAACTGCATGTATCTCGTTGTAAAATTTAGAAATAACAAGCTCGACATACGAAAGATTGGACCAATTACGTCTACAACCCCGAAAGTTTAATATATTTTTATTAATAGACCTATTTAACTAAGTATAAGACTCTTACAGTGATTGACACCTTACAACCGTGTATTAGATATGTTTCTCTAAGCTTTTTGGAACTAACACCAGCACCTATTACTTGAAAGACACATCGAACTCGATAATTAATTTCATTAAGATCTAAGAAACATCATCCGGCAATTTGTAAGGAAACGATTAGAAATAGGGTATCGAAATTAATTTGAAGGATTTAGGACAGTTCGTTTGAATTATTTGATAACTAGGATTCATTATTTTAACTGTGCGTACCTATAAGAGATATTTTAAAGTGCAACTGAATTTAAAAGCACTTGATAATATTTACGTATGATCATGATGCAGTGACAACGGAAATCAACTACAATTTTCTTTTATCGAAAAATATTTTATTATTCTCAATACTTTCAAGACAATATTCAAACAATCAACAGTTGTTATAAATTATTTTATTCAAAATCGTAAATAAATTTACATAAGTATAATATTAATAAATATTACATCACGAACACCAAGTGTAGTTCGCATTATTTCGGCGATGGCGCTGCCTTTACTGTCAGGTGAATGTTTGTATGTGAATGTGGAGGTGCCTAGTAGCCGGCCAGCTCGGCGAAGGTGGAGTCCATCTCGTCGGCCAAACTCTTGTATCTGTCCTTGTTGATGCCCAACTCGTCTGTATAACACACACACACATATTAATACACATGTAAAGACATAGCACACAATACTACCGCTCAAGCATATATACAATACTGCTGAAGTAGTATCGACGTAATGGCGTTCACCTGATGGAAATAAAGAATGACAAGTCACGAGTATTAATTATGTTAACGTAAGTGAAACATTTTAAGATATATAATTATGGCGCAAGCGTGGAATAGCTTTAAAGATATATTTTATAAAGAAGATTTAAGAGATTATAGAATAAAAAGTACCTTGGAAGCATTGACCCACGACGGTAGCAGCAAAGCATAAGACGTATTAATCACAACACAAAAAGCAGGGCTCGAGACTACGATTTTTAAAGGATTGTCCAAAAATGCCCTAAACGCTAGAGTAAGTAAAACTCCGAATTACAATACTGACAATCCTCTAAATATCGACGAGGTTAGGGTTAATTAGTAAGAAGTTGAAATTAAAAGCGATCCTATACGAAGAGGTTAAGAGACTGGAAGTTGGTGGTGAAGATACTAAGTGATGACCTATCAAGTAATCAGTCGCGGAAAACCTTGTAGTTGAACAGATCGAAAAATTTGGTAGTTTATACAAATGGCAATGTGGTATCTGGGGTTTACGGGTGATGTTTTGGGACGGTATAATCTTAAACTAAGTGCAAGGTTGTTAGTATCCTGTGAGCTCGGCGAATGTGCCGTCCAAGTCATCGCAAATCGCCTTGTATTTCTCCTTCTCGTTGAACAATGCGTCTGGAAAATTTTGTTATTAGATAAATTGCGAAGAAATTAGGGTCCAATGCGCCTGTAAATTTGATAGAAGAAACAGAAAAGAGAGACAACAAATTAATCATTAATACGTTTCAATTAAAAAGCTCCGCCACCTTTCGGGGAAGTCATAGCATTCCCATTGTGTTTGCTTGTTAGAATTATTGTTTTTAATAATTTTGAAAAATGTATTAGATTATTTTATTAAGATATAAAGTTCACGAGTGACCGGACTATTATCAAATTCGGTGGCTTGTTACGCTGTTTTATTAAAATTGCTTTTTGCAGCAAACGCATACCTTCGAGCCTGTCAACTTCCTTCTGGAGTTTCTTGACGGTCTTCTCAGCAAACTCAGCGCGGGCCTCAGCCTCCTTAAGTTTGATGGTGAGGGTCTTCAGCTGCTTTTTGAATTCTTCTACACGCTGGTTGGCCTTTTCTTCGGATACTTCCAGAGATTTAAGGGAGTTACCGACGACCTATAGGCGATGATACATTTTATTATTTTTTTATTACATATTATGCAATATTTTACCAAAGTATTCGAATTCTATTTAAAATTGCAATTATCAGTATTTAAATTACAAATATAAAAGTATTTTGTAATGTACGACCCTCCGTTCTCATTATTATTTATCAAAAATACAATTACTATCGAAATCATATGAGTGAATATTATTAGATTTACCTTTAATTCTTCTTCAAGTTCTGAGATTTTAGCATCACCAGACTTCACACGGTCCTCAGCGACTTCAAGTTCGTCTTCAACGAAGGCCAGCTTACGTGAAACCTTAGATTAAAAGGTACAAGTTAATTTTGTTAACGAGACAGCATGATATTGTGTTAAAATGATTTTCTTAATAATAAAATACTAACCTTAAGTTACATTGAGATAATAAAACAAGAACTACGTGAAAATACCCAAATTTAATTTAATTAAAACGAGTACCTAAAACGATCATCAAATTTCAATGGGAATAAACTACACAAACTAAACGATGTTCAAAAGTTTATTTTTATAATATTTGTTCTGCTCCTAACTTTCAGTATATTAACAGTTTACAATAGAAAATTGATTATCTATTAATTTTTGTCAAGCTTTATTAACGGTTATGTTTAAAACTAATCCCATGACGATAATCGTGAATATAAGGCTTATATTTCCATATTATGACATTAAATAGACTGATATATACCTCATCGGATTTTCCGTCAGCGTCTTCAGCGAGCAAACGCGCTTCCTTCAGCTGGTTGGTAAGTTGGTCCATGCGCTCCTCGTCTTGTTGTGCTCTGTTCTCCAATACTTTGCACATACTAGAAATAAAGTTCCGAACGTTAATAAAGACAACCATCCACTCTAAATACACATTTATCAAAGCGTGATGAATAATAAGGTATTATAGTTATTTTCACTTATAAAAATCATCATCTATGCATCCCTTTGTTTATTTGCTTACGTTACTACTCTTGTATTGATATCATGATGAAATATCAACTATTTGTTGGTGTGTACCTTAGTTTTAGGCTATAACAGATCACAATGCATACTATATTTTCTTCTTATTTACTTGTATATTAAATATCCATGCAGATTGAATAAAATGTCCAGAAGCAGCACTTACCGGTTGTTCTCATCAGCAGCCTGTTGAGCTTCAAGCAATTTCTGCTGGGCAGTGCCAGACCTCTCCTCAGATTTCTCGAGGTCCTCCTCAATCTGTTGGACCTTCCTGTTCATCGCGGCCACCTCAGCCTCAGTAGCGGCCAACTGCTTCTCCTTCTCTTCCAAGTCTTTGTTGGCCTGTTCGAGCTTGTTCTTGTTCAGGACGAGATCCTCCTCAACCTGGGCGAGTTTCTTTTGGAGCTCACGTACTTCTTCATTGACCTGCAATGCAAATAATCAAACGATTAACCTCTACACGAATAATCAATGTGATATTGTATTGTTAAGGGTTCGAGATGTTTTTTCGTAGAAAAACGTGTTTTATATGGTTAAAGCACTATATGACTTTTGTAGTTAAGCTTGTATTAACTTTTTATTCTTTAAATGATAAATAATTACAATTTAATTTAATACATATTTATTAAAATGAAAGTTTAAATTTGACAACGGTATATACTGGATATCCTGGATTAAATTGGTCCCTATGCTCTCACCTTCTCAGCACGGAGGTTGGCATCTCTGGCCTGCTGTTCGCAGGTATCTGCCTTGTCCATGGCATTGTCCTTCTCCAGCTTCATCGCCTGCATCTTCTTCTTAATCGCGTCCATGGTGGCGGCTTTTTGTTTTTACGGTCCGGTCGAAAAAATACGCCAGTTACTGGCCTGTAATCAATAAAAACTTAAGATTAAAATTTATCCTGTTAACACTACGTTGACTAGCAAAACTTTTGCAAGAATACGGGATATTATCATATCGAGCACTATTGAGTAGTAACTGAAATATGATTGATGGTTTGAATATATTGGTGGCGTCCAGCTCATTTTAGATAATTATGATATAATGCTGTTATACGTATACTTCACGAATGCTTACTGCATTGCAGTATTGGGTAGTGAAAGCAATCACGAAATTCTCGAGCAATCCGGAGTTCAAGTGGAGGATCGCACGAAACCTTGATCAGCTGCTGAATTCTATCAGATTGTCATTCTATTGATAATTATATAATATGGATTACATCTGTGTAGTTAGCTAATCTCAAATTCACAAACATTCGTATAATTCGCGATAACGTCAAATTTTATCTCATCTTATATTCCAAAAATGTATTGCGATCGTTGATAGATGATAGAGTGTTAAGATTCCTGTGTTTATTGCTATAATTAGACGAAATGTTTGTCATACCGCTAGAGACAGATAGTCAATGAAAGATAAGTTCGTATTATAGTTATTTAAATCATTTCTAATATCTGTAGCTCATACTTGGCTCAAAGCCAGACTAACAAATGCAAGAAGCACGTTAAACGCTGGTTTAATGTACATGATATTAACCTATAATCTATTTTTACTGGTTAAACAAAAGTAACATGAATCCCTATTTAAAAATGTTTATAGTTATGTTCAGAAGAATTTAGTTTTTTAGTTCAAGCGTATGTTATGATCGTAATTAACAGCTACCTTGAACAAGTAAGATCTAAAAATGAAAGAATAATACTTCAATATTTTTTTGTTAATAAGTAGATAAATTCTGAATTGTATCACGATCATAAACTTATAAAGTAAATATTTGAGAAATATATACATAGTATATTTATGCTCAAAAGCTATGTACAAAATATTTTGCAAATAAATCCTGACTATGTATTATAAATGTATTCCACGAACAATAAAACTTCTTATAAAAAATGCGACTTTATACTGACAGCATTATCTCCCGAAATAACGTGAAGCAATTTATGTTTCTTGTTCATTAATATTTACCCTAGTGTACGTATTATTTTATTAGATCGCATTATTTTAACGTTTCTTAGCTATAAATTCGGATTTAATAGTGTTGATGTAATCAGGTCATCCTCTATATGTAGCGATGTGCCTTTAAATCTTTAAATATAAAGTTCCGGGCACCGTTAAAACGATTCGTAAAGCTTATTAAAAAACCAGCGAGTTTTACGTCTGGAGGTTGCGAAAATAACATACGGTGGTGTATTTTTGGCTGGCTGTCAAGTGTTGCCGATATTGTTAGATGAAATGAACGTTCCCGAACGATCAGCTGGTTTAAGTCTGAACAATTTATCGTTCTAAAATAATCTTTATTTTATGTATCGAGAAAAAGAATCCAACGTATTTTTAGAGATATTTATAATTATGTCGTATTGTTACGATTCCTAAAAACCTGTACATTTATAAAGAATCCGGTTTATTTTGATGTTATACCTCTTTATATCGTTACATATTTCTATAAGATTAAAGTTATCTGCACTTACGAAAGTTTTAGTTCGCTACCAAAAAAATAATTTCTTTTTGGCAAATATAAAAAAAAATATTATTCAATTAAACTAATGATAAACGTAAAACATCTGCCTCGTTGCTTAATACCTACATCGGCCAGTAAAAGCCTGAGAAATTTAAGCAATAACGAAAAATACACTTTTACAGAATCTTATAAAAGGACTGTTCTAAAAAAAGACGTAGAAAAGAAGTTATTTGTCATGTCTCAAGGTCAAGGTTTATATTACAAGGAGACAGTTTCAGTGTTTCTTTTAAAAAATGCTACTCAAAAATCTCTTCTTTATCATTGTAACAAACTTCACCTTTAATTAAAATAAATTTCTTTAAGATATAATTATTAGCCTTTTGAATTTTCTCAACAAATAAAGGTATATTTTTTAAGTAGACTCTGATTATGCTTATTTATTTTTTACAAAAAAATCAAATTTGAGATTCTAAGTTTAAATATTGCTATAACACACGATACACACATTTGTGAAATATGTAATTAATTATTTGAGGTTTTCATAAATAATTAATAAAATATTTCACTATTGCAACGAACCTGAATATTATTTAATATCAAGATTCTATAATTTGCAGTGTAAAATTATTTTCAGTTAAATTATAAACCAAATATAATAATATAAATATTTTAACTTTTATTTTATTAATAAAGAAGTTAGAAATACGATCTTTAATTGAAATTCACTATCTAATCCCTGAATGTTATGTTATTCTTGAATTTTTTTAAGTTCATTCTTTACTATATGTATGTAGTTATGTGGCCTGTGCACACGTTTTGATAGAGTGCCAATAATTTTATGATCTCATTTCAGTGACCCATTAACAAGTTTCCGGATAAAATAAATTTTGAAAAAATTACATTATAAGCACATTCCTTCAAATTAAAGTTAATAACGTTCGAACTATCTAATTGCTTTTTAGCCTTTTTTTAGAAATGTATGATAATTCATACATTTTTAATTGTTAAATGTGTTCTGACAATGTTTAGAACTAGAATGCTATAAGTTAAACATTTTTTTAATTTTTCATAAGCCATTGTAATATTTTTAAGCTGTTAATCACACGGATTAGTTACATGTTATACCAGTGAGCTTAAAAGTGACGGAAGTTAACTTAAGTTTGTATTTGAAAATGATGTTTATGTAAAACAACAATTTAAAAAAAACACGTTATTTCAAAGTGTTAACTGTAATCTCTACCTCGTCAAATTTTTTTTTTTTATTTAGTTTTATATGTTGAACTAGGAAATATTCATTCAAAGTCAAAGGTTGCATATAAAATTAAATACACGAGTATTTTTTAATGTTTGTATGAATTAAATAATTACTGCAAAATTGTGTAACAGCTGTAATATAATTTTAAAATAATTTCCTCATTCCTATTAAAAATTTAATTAACGAAATAGTACGTTAGTGTTAGGAGTGTTTGCGAAAACCCAAATATGTACCGAAAGAATAATGTTTCAACGTTCTTACGCGGCGGTGTATGTATGTGTGGGTGTATGCGTGCAATACATCATTCGACAACAACGAACATTTCCAAATGTGGCTCGTAGTTCATTCAAGTAATAAGACACCTCATTAATGATTCGTTACAAGCCCTAATTCGCAGATAAACTTGCCACGTCTGATTATAAATAAAAAAAATGAGGCGAGTTTCCCCATATCGCTAAATAAATACTGATGCTCGAAGTGTCCGCAAATAGGTCGGAGCTACGAGCGGACACTATTTTCAGCGAGGACGCGCACGCGCTGAAACCCGAGTCACTCCGAGAGACAACGAGATGAACGCACCACCCTAAGCTCCACCATATCACATTTCCGCAACTTAACTTTGAATAAGTGCAAGCGAAACACTCAACGCATCAGCTTGGATACACCACTGCACTGCACTTTCACCCAACACGGTTGGCACGGAGGTTAGGTGGTTCGGTGAGATCCGTGGGTATCCAGGCTGGTGGCGCGGCACTCACCTAGCGGGCTATTCACACGGCGGAGCGACACGCACTGCGCGCGCGCCCGCCCTGCGCTCGCGCCGCCCGCCCGCACTATTTTCGGTGCCAAAAAATTCAGGATTCCAATCCACCATCGCAATCACGTCGGCTCGCTCACTCCCACATCGGTATCCACTTCGTTTTCATGCGATTTTCGTTGTAATATAATGTTTAGGTCACGAAACCCGACGTCTTCTGTGCTATTTACTAAAACAAACGTAGTGCGAAAATAATATGAGGTAGATTTAACTTTTATAAATTTAAGTTTTTTTGTTGCTTACTATTGTTTAATCGAGAAATTCAACGTTTTAAATTATAGAAATCTGCAATCTTTTTTACTAAAATAATTTTAGTTAATTAAGAAAAATAAAACATTAAAATATTATTTAAACGATATATTAGCTACAAGAAACATGGGCGTCTTGAATTAACACATTTCTTGACGACAACAAAATAGCAAAAAACTTTTTTCTTTGTAATATCTATAAGAACTGAGCATACGACCGGAGATATTATTATATCATCATAGATAAAGCTTATGATGAATGAAGTTTGCTATCAGAATATTTAATATTTAATTCAGAGGCGAGCAGATACCTATTGACACGATCAGTATCATTCTTCCTTAACTGGCGCCGTCCTCGTACCTGAAGACTTGTTTTTTCTTGCTAGATTATAAAAATATTATATGCTTAGGTCTTCTAAACGTAACATTTAAATAGGACACCATTGACAGGAACCATTTTGACTGTATTGTTATAAATGGACCCAATGGATTCAATGTTTTATCCAAGATTAAAAAAATATTAAAATCGATTTACAATCCACGAGTAACGTGTAATTTTAACAAGAATGTTGATTATCCAATGTTTTTAAAGTTGGTTAAAACATTTCAGTACAAATTTAATACAATCTAGTAGGTATGCTTAAACTTTTTTTTCAAACTATAAATATATATTGATGCACTAGTTCAAACGCGGGTTACAACAGATTACGGTGAGACTGATTATTTCCGTTTCAAAAAGAATTAGTTACTGAAAATCATGACGGAATTACATAAAAAACTGTCTAATTTAGGATACTGCTTCCAATATGTATCAAATTAATTTGACAGAAAAACCCACCGAGTTTCTTTCGCCGATTCTTCTCAGGTCAGGGTTTCTTTTTCCGAACCGGTGGTAGTGTTTAATTTGACCATCTATAAGTAACTGTAATACTTCATTGAATAAAGGAATTTTAGTTTGAGTGTATACGTAAAAGCGTAAACAAACGTGTCTTCCTTTAATCGAAGCCCGCTAGAAGTGATATTATAATCGATTTACGATTATATAACGTAGTTATAGTTATTGTTATATTTAGAGTCGATGTCAGCCACGGTAACTAAAATATATAACCAAATAACATATAAACAAAAGATTCGACCGAGAATCGCTAACGTGCTCCTCAGAATTGTTCCGTTCCCTTCCGTTCCGTTACTTTGTCATGGATCCTATGCTCAGAATCTTACCAAACATTCACCAAATTACCCTTCAAGTACATCCATATATAATCAATAAAATTGGTTGGCACAATTTTGATACTCACCTATTTATCGCGCACATACATAATGCAAATTTAAGACTTATATCGTTTTCATAGGGATACCATCATCGGAACGGGATAAAATTAAAATGGGACCCCACGGAAAGCACTACCTTTCAAACAAAAAAAAATATCAAAATCGGTTCACCCAGTGAAAAGTTATGAGATAACAAACATAAATAAAATACAGACGAATTGATAACCTCCTCCTTTTTGAAGTCGGTTGAAAAGAATCGCATTCTCGTATAAACAAGACATCAGCAGAATGAATTAGCAGTTATTTACGGCGACTGGTAACTTTAACATGCATATGATGTAATGTTGAACAGTTTGCGTTATCGGAAACATAAGACTATGGGGTTAATACTAAGGGGTTTATTTAGTTATAACACATTTAGGTAAAATCTAATTAATAAATCCTACTAATATTATAAATGTTAAAGTTTGTGAAGATGTTTGTTACTCTTTCACGAAATAACTACTAAACGGATTTGTATGCAACACGTAGGCTACAAATTATAATGATTATATGTTATTTGGTCATATTATAACGATACGTATCAAGTACCCGTGCAAAGCCGGGGCAGGTCGCTAGTGCTATATATATATTATCAAAGAAAATCTCTTTATATTCAGTATTACCCACCATCTGGTATAAGTTTTATCAATTCGCCGCCCATGGATAGTCGTGGTATTATATAATTTGTGTGTATATGTGGTAATGTGGAGTATTTTATACCATAATTAGCGATAAACAATAACTTAACATAAGTAATTGACGCTTCCAGACTGAGTATGGTCCAGTGGCGTTCACAAATAGCTACTTTAATTAGTTTTTAAATTATTGCACAAATGTGATTAATATAAATCAAGCACGTAACAACGAATGATCGTGTTTAAATCCTGCCCGGATATTTATTTTATTTTAATAAAACTATTCCTTCAATCGTGGAGATATTATCCAATGCCCCAGACAACGCTACAATTGGTAAGGGTATTTATATTCCTGTTAATAGAAATTACTTTAAGAATTTACAAAACTCAAGGTCATTAAAATAGGTATTATTTGGGATACAAGTAACCTACGATCTTGTTACATTTTACATACTATTTATAGTTTATGATGTATCAAATATTTATGTATTATTTCTATATTTATGTTATAAGCAGCATCTATATAAACAGGTATACCAAACTCTTTAGACAGACCATAAAAAAAAAAAACAAAACTAATTTTATATAAACGTATATTTATCTGAATGAAACAGTTACCCAAAGCTTTCGACACACTCTGTAGATAAAAAATGCTAATTATATGTAGAAAACTAAGCAGTCGTAACTCGTAATGCGTTGTACAAAGGATTGAGTGTGGAAGTGGAAAGCGATATACAAAATATATTAAATATTACTTATATTAAACACGGAAATGAATATTAGACAATTCTAAAATCGAACTTAGTACGGAATTTACAGAAATGATTCACTTTAATGTAAACAATTGAAACTTATATAATATTCATACATAAAAACAGTAACTATTTCTTTACATATTGTGAATTTTTTCATTTTATTTAATCGTATTTCTCGTACGTTTAATACAATCACACACACACTGCAGCTTCTTAGATATCGATTAATCACTATTTGCTTTGGACTTTGATGTCAACTTTTTACTAACGTTTAAATATTCAATTGTTTTTTTTTTTTTAATAAAGGCAGTATTACTGTTAGCATAAGAAATTTCGTTCAGAATTGTCTAATGTTCAATTATTACTGATATAAAAATCTACTCGATTTTTAAAAAGTTACAAGTAGTTGTAGGTACAAAATTTTATAAACCTATACGAACGGTCTGTAGTATACAAATAATTGTGATAACCTAAAGGATAAATCCATGACATTTACATTTAAATCATGTAAAAGGAAATACAGCGCCAAACATAATGATAATCGAAAGCGGTTGTGTTCTAAACATATATATGAATATAATTTGCTTAAATATATTTTTATACCTTAAACGTTATCAATCACACTGGTCGCTTTAATTTAACATCTTAATACAATATGTTATTTTTTTTTTTTTGATTTATATTGAGCGGAAAGTGTGAACGAATCACTTTTTAAGCTTTTCTTAAATCTTACTGGTCTTAAAGAATAGCAAGATAAGATATTAAAACAACTGAGTGTCGTGACGTGAATCGAAATAAATTAGATTGATATCTGTGATTATAATGAAATAAATATATTATTGTAAGTAAATAAAATTGATATAATTTTAACAAAAGGAATGTTTTAAGTATTATAAAAACCATTATTAGGTATTAACGCAACTCCAGCAAAAAAACGCGAACGCAGAAATATAGGTTAGATTTTTTTTTTTTTTAAGAAATAAATCTAGCCTAACTGACGTTGGCGCATTTGCAGATATTTTTTTGCTGCGGTGGTGTTAATCAGTAAGTATCTTTAAATATTATATCCGATACTCAACATTCATTCAATTTTCTTCTCATCGTGTCTATTTTAAAGGCACAAAAATGTTATAATCAGGCCTTTCCTAATTAACTTTTGTAACTATATACTTATAAAAAACTACATTGTTGTTGATAAATTAAATATTCAATTTAAGTACTAATATTTAAGAAATACAAGGTTATCAAAAAAGATTTATCTCCATGTGCACTACGCAAATTATACAGAAGCAGTATTTCCCGCCATTTTATTCGATACTTTGCTTAAAACAATATGGCGGCACTTATTTTCTTGCATTGCTTATCACTTAATAACCTGATAAATCTGCAAACGTCTGATCAACTTCCTCGGCGATAGCTTTGTATTTACTTCTTTCTTCAACCACTTCATCTGTCAAAAATATTAGTAAAGTAAGAAAAAGTTATGTATCAATAAAATCGATATGTACAGTAACACAAGTAAATAAATAAAAAACAACCTACAAACCTTCACAATATTTAATGATTGCTAGCTACATTTGCGTGAGTATTGTCACTATTATAATTAAATATTTTTATTTATTCTTTGGTTGATCATATACGATACACTTTGATAAAGCCTCCTTATTTGTATTCGTTAGTCCAGTGAAAAGTATTTTGCCTCATTTTTAAAAGTGTCATTCTGTGATAAATTGTACATTTGTTCATCATTATCTATTTTGCAAAAGCAATAAAAAAAACAGCGTCTATTAAAATTAAAAAACTACACGGAACATACTACATACAGGATCAATAAAAAATAAACGTACTTATTTGACAGAATTAATGAATATTTTTTTTTTATTTGAACAATTCAATGTCAGCTAGATACTGTCTTCATTTATGCTATGAATAAATACGTTTACTCAATACTTTTACATCTACAATCTACACTACATATTTTTACAAAATAATGGGGATAAAAATGTAGATCTATCTCATGCAATTTGAATATTTTTCATACTTACGACTGCATATAAACATAAATCTTTCTACTTGAATTCGACATATTTAATTTCAAAGAAATAAAAGTTTATTTAATGGATGTATTTCGAATCACAATACAAAACTACAAATGCGAATAGGGTATGTAACGAAATAAATACAAGAAAGCTCTTAAATTATTTTATTTGTTTTTTAAGGAAATAAAAATAAAACGTAAGCGTAAATTAATAAATTATTTATTTTAAAATAATTGAAAATAAATACCGCCGTAAAAGTAGATTGTGATACTTTAAATTAGGAGTATAAAATATAAAGTTAATATACGTCTATATAAATATTGCGTTTAGCGGACTGGTGGTCGCACCGGCCTGTTGCTGGGCTGGAGACCAGCATCAAGCTTAGTCCTTGAGGATAAGTTCCACGAAGGCGGTGTCCAAGTCGTCTCCGATGTCCTTGTACTTCTCCTTTTCGGCAACAAGTTCGTCTGCACATTTTCATCATTAAATTAATTTTATACATCCAAAAGAAATACAACCAAAATAATCAAGTTTACAACAAAAAACATTACTTATAATAATATTAATCTGTAAAGTGTTTCACTCTTAAGTACATGTAAAATTACTACACAGAACTAATATTTTTCATAATCTATCAAAATCCCATAGAGTTACCGATAAATGATTTTACAAAACCCCATAAGTCAAGTTTTGCAGCACATGTTTTAGCGGCAAAATGTAAAAAGTGTATAAAGTATTAAAAAATGCTTACATGTTGCGATCCTTGTTATTCCGAAGCCATGCGTCGTTTTCGCTAAGTTAGCTGTAAGTTTGGCTTAAAAATCGTATCGACGACACTTTGCATGCAGTTTGAGAAGCGTTGGCAATCGACGGTCTCGATTCGTGTGGGTGGGTGTAGGTAATCGAAAGAGATATGTCATGAATTGTTTTTACTGATTTAAATGCACATGTAAAGCTTAAAACAAACGATAAGCGTTATGGCGCGGCCGGTGGTCAGTGGCAGCACGTGCAGCGCTCGCAGACGCGGCCGGCGGCCCGCGGAATGCCCAGTTCCTTGAACGCCACATCCAACTCCGTGCCCATTTCGTGGAATAGCTCCTTGCCGGAGATCAGATCGTCTGCGGAGACCGGCGCGGTCAGTCGCTTCGCGCTCTTCGCACGTTAGTTCGTTAAGTCCACTCGCATGCAATCACGTTAATAGTACTGACACAACTGAAGGGGTATTGAAACGCTATTCCACCAGCTAAGTTTTAAATATTTATTTACATGTTAATAAATTATTTTATCCTAAACATTTTGTTTTAAAATTGATATTGCATTAATTTTGATTAAGTCTAAAGTTGTCGTATTAACGCGTAAATTAAATTGGGTCCACGGTTAAGTTTAATTTATTTTTGAGAGTTGTTATTCGGCGGGAGCCGCGGCCTCGGGGGCGCTCTCGGCCGGGGCTGCCGGAGCCGCTTCACCTTCAGCCGGAGCGGGTGCGGGTTCGGGAGCTGGTTCGGGTGCGGGTGCGGGTTCCGGGGCAGGCTCGGGTGCGGGCTCCGCCGGGGGTGGCGGAGGGGGAGTGGGCTCCTTTGGTGGTGGTGGGGGAGGGGGAGTGGGCTCCTTGGGCGGCGGGGGGGGAGGAGTCGGCTCCTTCGGTGGCGGGGCTGGAGCGTTCATCTTTTTCTCGAGCGCTCTCTTCGCCGCCTCCACTTGCCGCTCCGTCATGTCCACACCCGGGATCAGTTCCACGACAGTGTCATCGATGTCGTCGCCGATGTCATTGAACTTCTCCTTCTCGTTGATCAGGTCATCTGCGGCAGGCGAGGCGGTCAGGTATCTCAAAGTGGCGACGGCATGCGCTGCCACCAACGTCCATGCCTCGCTGGTTGGCTAGGGGTTTACGGGGCCCCTTCCGGGCGGACCGCATGTGCATCATGCGCTATCCATGCCGCTACACTGGGAAGGGTTTTCTTCCATGCTTCGTTTCACAACACGGATCGAAGACGGAGTCAGGTCGTCGGGCCCAATTGTACGTCTTCTTGAAGGTGCATGCGTTAACAGTGGGCTGAGTACTTCGTTACAACACAAAAACAAGGGGTTTTCAACATGACCCGTGCTTCGCTGAAGATGTGATATGTACAATGATTTTCTTATTCCATTTTTTAGGTTACATTTCCGATTAATGTCATCCGATTATTAATACTGAGCAACTCCATGACACGATGATACTGATTCGATATTAATGTTAACTTTAATGAATGTGATTGTATACTTTCAAGTATAGCTGGTGGAATCAGTTGAAGGAAGATGAAAGGTACAGACGAATTAGTAAAAAAGACAACGAGTTAAAAATAATAATATAATATATTTATAAACACGTGTTAGAATACTCTTAAAATCATTAATTTATTTCTCACGAACTATCTATCAATTCATTAATCGATAACATTTAAAAGAAAGACGGATTACCCTCGATCGGTTTAAATTACATGAAGTATTATTCCCTTTCTGTATCGCTTACGGAACCTCGTTCGAGAGGTTAATTGCCAGCTTGGAACAAAATGCCAATTGTGAGAATATCTAATGCTCTTAAAAAAATCTGTCATAATTTATTCTTAATAAATAACAACAAGCGGTAGTTATGACACAAGAAAAGAAAACGTTCTCGAAAGTATATAGAATATCAAAATAATTCATATCAAGCATATTCTCATAAATATCATTATTTTACTTGTTACCATCACTCATTAAATAAAAAATAACTAATCTCTTTCCTAGTATTAAGTAAATAAAAAGTTCATTATAAATCGCAAACAGTGCACTCCCCGATACATCTACAGTACTCGTAATATTACACCGGAATTATTACAGGAATGTCACTCCTATCATATAAGTGCAACTAATTTGACAAAAGTTATATTACGACTCGTTTTGGTCCCAAAAATGGAATGTCGAAATACCTTAATACAAGTCGTATTATTATTTTTTCATACGACTACCTAATACGATTTCGACTACAGACGCGCTGACTTATACAAATGAGGAAATACACTTACAATAGCATACAAAATATTAGTAAACTGTGATCGAAATAAAAAAAAAAATTGCACTTGGCAGTGGCGTCGTAGCGAACTAGATTTTGACGTTACATAAAAAGCGGCTGGCAATTACTTTATATCTAGTAACATCTCGTCACCCGCCCGCTTCACTTTTAATTAACTAGTCATGTCATAAAAGAAAAAAAAAAGTATAAAAATATAAGAACAGCGGCGTATAAAGTTAATAAATAATGATAGCGCGCATCTACCATAGACACGTATTTTTGCAATGGCAGCACGATATTGACAGATGTCAGGATTGACAGACGTCACTCAGAGAGCAGACTAGTGAGGTGGACATGTTTGTCGATATCGATAGCGAGCGAAGTGAAGCGGGCGGGGGAGGAAGGGGGGGGTTGTGAGGGGGCGAGGTGTTCACATGTTCTGAATGTCGTGGAGCGTGGCCTCCATCTCCTCCTGCAGGACTTTGCTCTTTTCGCGCTCGGCCACCAGATCGTCTGCAAGATCGGACGCGGCCGAGGTCAGTCACACACCACATCGAACGATACAAGCATTCTCGACGCTCATCGACTTATTCTTTGTAATAAGCGACTGCTATGCCATTTATTGGAGTCGAAAGTGCTTGAATCGGGGTTAAGGCAAAAATACAACATTTATATAAAACCATGCAATGTACACAGAAAATAAAAAATCTACAACGACAACTCGAGCAGTCTAGCAGGACACATTGAAACTCCATGCTGACAAAATAAATAAATATACAACCGTGAAAATCTCAAAAAGACAAAATTAATACAAATGTAAATTTAAATTTTAATGAAATGATCACGGTTGATTATTCAAAAATTAAAACTAAATCTGTTACTATGAAAATAAGAAAAAAAAATTAAGCTAGAATCATAGCGCAATGAAAGTAAATAAGCTTTAAAAATCTATAGTACAGCTTTGAAACTGAAGAACAGCTCGTATGATGGCTGAGATGGCTAAGTGCGTTTATTTAAGCTTTTGTTATTTATCAAACGTGTAACTTTGTTACAACTTGACTTTAGAGATCATTTAAAATTTCACTTAACCGACTGCTGTACTGGATAATACACTTATTATCTGGAGAACCTTGAAAACTTTATCAATAAAAGATTATTATTACGTATTCGATATCCTTCCTCTACCTAACGACCTTCGTGTAATTTACAAATCTTGGCATTAAATTTGTATTATCACTGCCTACGTTAAATATTCACTTTCATATGATTATAATAAAAAAATATATATTACCTTCAAGCCTGTCGACCTCCTTCTGGAGTTTCTGGACAGAGCGCTCGGCAAATTCAGCACGAGCTTCAGCCTGTAACCATTGTTAACGTATATTTAATAACTGATCTTACATAAGCAGCCTATTTTCTGTCATCATTTTTATAATATTTTTAATAATTAAAACGTTCAAAAATAACGAATTGATAAAATCTCGTTCAACAGAAAGTAGACTGCTTTCAAAATAATCTCATGCAAAATTTACTTTTTCATTTCGTTAATAATATAATCACTTGAAAACATTTATTGAATTATTATTATTTTTTTTTAATTTTATTTCATTAAGTAAAAAAACATTTTAAAAAAATAGTTCCAAAATACAAACAAAATGTTATACAAAGGTAAAGCGACACAAATACCATGCAATTACCTTTACCAAAAGCAGCTATGTGCTGAACAGAGGCTATAATTGAACACAATAATATACCGTTACCCCCTTGGCAAAACATTTATAGAAAAATGAAAATGAAATGATATGATATTATACAAAATAGTCGAAGCCTTGGTCACTTTATCGATAATTTTACTTACAATATTAACATCTCTATTTCTTTTTTTTTCCATTAATCTGAGTTGACGTTGTGTCCTTATATAATGGCAGCCCGTATTCGAAATTGAATTTGGCTTGAAGAATAGGGTCAATTCTATGTAAATTGTAGTGTGACCAAGGTCCGTATGTCGAGCAACTTACTTGCGTGAGTTTCTGCGAGAGGCTGTGTATCTTATCCTCGACGTGTTCGCGGGACGCCATCGCCTGGCCACACAGACTCATTACTTACAAGCCACCGGCATGCTAGCGCGAGTGTTGTGAATGTACTCCCGGAATTACTAATTCTTTCCCTCTCTCTAATCAACTAATTAGCGAGGTAGAAGTTTCACCGACAAGTTTAACATATTGAAAGTGTTTTAATAGAATTTAATCACGGAGAATAAATAAAAATCCATAGACAATAGAATTCTAAATAAGATCGATATAAAATTATCATAAAGGATATACATTAAGCATTTTCCCCAAAACTACAAGCCTCATGGTAAAGTATAAATGTATAGGACCAAAGGAAAAAATAATCCCAAAAAGCGTACGATCACAACACAAGCGCAATATTTTATACATACATAATAAATAGAGAAATAAAATACTACACATGTACAGGGAGAAAGTCCTCATAGATACAAAGATACATAGATGAAGCACCAACCGCTGCCAGCCGACTACAACGAACCTACACCGTCGAAGTAGCCCATCTCCCCATATTGTTAGCACAGGGTGACATGAACAAAGATGGCGATCGTCCTCGGTAGATGGGTAAGAGGGGCTATTTCATGGGACACAGACAGAGATGAGCGTGATTCGAGACTACAACCGCAACCAGAACTATCTACAACTTCCTCCGCCGAGGCCGCTGTTACCTCTTTGAGTTGCGCGTCGAGCACCTTCACCTGACCCTCGTAGGACTCTTCTCTTTGTGTCGCCTGTGATTATGTTTCGTTAACGAGTATACACAATAAAAAAACAACGAAAACGAAAACTCCATGCAGTATCTTACAATGCCATTGTCGATATTATTTAAACAGCAACACTGTCCGATACTCGTACGAAGATCATTAGGGTAACTAAAGTATACAACGTACGTGTTAATAGAAAACGTAAACAACTAAAAAAATAAGAGATCGAGTTATGATTATTACAACGGAAAACGGCAAAAGTCGCACTACGTTGCTCCGTTAATCATAAAAATATCGATATTACTCTGCAGGAGTTGAGTACTAAGAAATCTGTCTATTGAGACAGTGCGTGTGGCAACATTTTTATGATTAATCGAGCACGATCACTACACTAGAGGGTGTGCGGTAAATGCAGTTAGGCAAGCGTACAACACTCGCACAAGTTAACCGATCTTCGCATCACACCTCCTTTAGGCGGGTGGTGAGGGTTTTGATCTGATTTTTGTACTCCTCTTCACGTTGGTTGGCCTGTTAGAATGGTACGTAATAAATTACTCTCGTGTATATACTGTATTTACCAGATAAATCGTATAGCACACATTTTGTTAACACTATCGACTTTGCAGAACTTAAAATGTTCCACGTTGTCGAAACTGGTTGGTGCATCATAATTCACTTCAACTTGAAAAAATTGTTCATCTATTATTTAACATTTATAATCATTAGCATAGATTCCTAGCCATAATCGTTTTTTAAAACTAGCTCTTAAAACTAACGTCGTAAGGTATAGTTTTCGACGTACCTTCTCCTCAGAGACTTCCAGGGATTTCAGGTTGTTACCGACAACGCGGAGCTCTTCTTCAAGCTCGACGATTTTGCTGAAATAAAGATGTGAAACTTAATTTCATCCATTATACATAAAAATTGAGAAAATTAAGATTCTTTACTTGACTCAAAAATTAATTCCAAAATAAAAAAATATATATTTATGTATCCAAGTAACAAAATAGAATTTTACTTTTAAATTGAACGTAATTTTTTAAAAATTTAAATTGGTTATCGCCATCAATATAAATAGCTTGGATACTGGCATGTGTCCATCATTAAAATGAATCAGTGCTTGACCCACATACTCTTCAATTTAGACTTAAAGTAATGCTCACAATTAATACTAAGCACAATCATGCCGGTTATAGTAAATACTTTTGTTGATAGTTGCCATTACAAAAATTTAATTAACCATAAACTTTGAATAATATTTCATATACTGACTTAACCACTATCAACAAAACATGCAAAATTATTAGATAAGGCAAAATATTTAGTTTCTTAATAGTATAGTAAAAAATGGGAATCTTTTAAGTTCCCGCTACTTACGAAAGATCAGAATCAAAGACAATTTTAATTAATAATAAACAAGACTTTTTCCGTGCAACCTTAATAAATAGTCTTTGAATCTAAATCAGTAGGACATTGCGAATGGCCTACTGATTTAGATTCAAAGACTATTTATTTATATATGATATTATATATCAGTTGGGAGCACATTGTGTCCAGGTCCGTGGAGCGCCGCTGGGGTCAGTCATAGCTGGCAAGCGGCGGTTGATAAATGAACGTCTTTGAATCTCATTTCAAATCAGCAGGCCATTCGCAATGTCCTACTGTCAGTTGGGAGTACATTGTGTCCAGGCCCGTAGAGTGCCTCTGGGGTCAGTCTGCAGTTGGCAAGCGGCGGGTACTCACCACTCGCTCTGCTCGGCGCGTTCCTCGGCGCGCTCGAGGTCCTGTTCCATTAGCACGAGCTTGCGCGCCACCTACCGCCGGCCGAGCGTTAGTACACGCCCACGCACACACACACACACACTACTCTACCGCCGCCGCTCTCGCCTCGCGCTTTGCCTGTGCAGTGCGCATGAACGATGACGTCACTTGTGCAATGGATGTGTAGGACAGGAGATCGAGGGTCAGGCTATCGCTTCGAGCGTATTGGATTTGTTTTTGTCATCCAATATGTTCGGTTGAGGATTTTTTTGGATTTTTTTGTTTTTGTTATAGCTCATCGATTGTTCCAATGCGTCACTCGTTAATAAAACACGGGTAGGAAAGCAACACGAGTAAATATTAAAAAAAGGAATAAAGCAAAGCGGGGGAGTCGAGAGCGGCGTCGCAATTCAATAAGTAAAATAAAAACGAGGGTTGTCCCAAAACATTTAAGCTCTAAAATTTAGATTCAGTAAAATTTAATGAAATAATATCTAAGTGCTATCTAGTGCGTTATTATAATCGTTATGTGATGTGTGCGCTTGCATATGTGCGGCACGCATACGGCCAGTAATTCTGGTGTAATGCGGTGCATATCTGAAAACGAAAATTGCCCTATACCACACATATTTCCTGGCAGAGACTAGCCTACGGCCACACTAAGATGATACACACATTAGAGACAGAAATTTAGTCGACACACGGACATGATAGTTAACATTGCGTAAGAAATATCCATGAGATGGGGCAACCCTTGTTTCATTCGATGCACAGGTAGTGATACTTGCAACGAAGAGTCGATGCAACTATCACTATCCCGCGGGGACTTACAGAATAAGTTATGTAAATTCAATTAAATATAAGAGACAACACCTTTGCGTTAATCGTATGAATGATGAAAGAAATCGTTAAGTCAATTTCTCCATATCGGCCTCCCTTCGCAGACGACCTAGACTACATGCAAAAAATTAGCGAGGATCGATGTTAAATATTACCGACGACGATAATTCAAATTACTGTGCAGCAATGTTAAAAAAAAAATGCAAATGAACAACCATGCAAAACTGTGGCGAAAACTTGCAAAACGAAGCCACGGGTTCGCCGCAATGCCGCTCAATGTTACACGATACACCGCAAACATGTATATCTTTAACTGGTTGAAACGTAATCTCAATAGGGCAGCTGATTTTGGTGTATCGGACGTAATATCGACTGAAACGGGAACCCGCAGCGAAATTCAATTGAAACCTACGATTCACCCGACTCGGCGCGTTCCTCTGCGCGCTCCAGGTCAGCCTCGACCATGGCCAGCTTACGAGCCACCTGGAGACATCACAATACATGAGAACACTTTCCCTGATGGACTATTAGCATTGATAAATGTTCGACTGGTTAATTGAAATCTTTAGCAGCCTCATATATGGAAGTAATGCTTATGTAACGACGTGTGCGAGACGTGGACTTGGCAGGCCTTTTAAGGAAATGAAACGTACGGTCACGCACGGTCCGTCTCCATTTCGGGCTTGACTTTTAAAAACTGCCTTCACTACGCAGGGTCATATGTCAGGGGAATTGGGACGACATTATTGGGACCATATGTTTCGCCACATGTTCTGTATTTCGATAAATCGACTTAAACCATGTGCAAATAATTTTACAAAATTAGCTGAATTAGCAAGTATCTTATCGTAAATGATAACGCGTCATACTTTTAAATCATTTTATCAATAAAAAAAACTAGTGTTTCAGTAAAATAAAATCATGCTACACGAAAATAATCAAAGAACGACTTGTTAGAGTTAGTTAGGGATTTCAAGGGGTTTAACAACTTATGAGGAAACTGAAAACATCGTTTTAGAAAAACAAAATTGTTGCAAAGGGTGTTAAAGTCATTAAAAATGGAAGCGAAAACTGTCTTTGCTTGAAGAAGAACATTGAGACATGTAATTTACATAATAAGACACTCGAAGGAAACCTTCAGATAGGAGAAATCAGATTATATTCCTTTCTTGAATTTCCTTGATGGGAATTTGTGGAAGTAGTTAATAGACAAACGAAAGTTTTACAAAAGTGTGAGTAGGGATGAGGTTAAAATTCAAAGACAAAGGCAAGTCAAAACGACAACACAACTCTCAACGACCTCATCGTATTTCTTGTCAGCCTCCTCAGCCAGGAACCTGGCCTCCTTCAACTGATTTTCCAGGGCGTCCATACGCTCTTCATCGGCCAATGACCTGTTCTCCAGGACCTTGCGGGCACTGTACCCCATAATATATAAATTTAGTTAATGATCGTCAGATTTATCATTTTCAAATGTATGATTTCAAGGGTGACCCAGAAGTTAGAAGACATGCAAGGGGACGAACACGAAAAATTGCAAGGAACGTTTAAAGCAACAAATACCTGGTGTCGAACTTAACGCTGTGGAAGGAAATATAAGACCTTCGGAACCAGCACATGTATCATTCAAAAGAATTGAAAAAATATTCACTTTTATAATTTTAAATAGCAACAGATACTTGCTGTTTCCAAAGTCTTTCTCTTAAATAAGTTTATTTAATTATATATTATACTAATTTAATTTGAAATCACAAAGCTGATATTCGTTCCAATCATAACAATAATCGAGAGAATTAATTTAGATGGAAGGAAATACGCTTCTGATTTCAAAATAAAAACACCCCGCGTTACTATGCTCTTAAACATGACTAAATATATAAAATAATTTTTATAACACGATGTTCTAAAACTATGTGGTCAGGTAATTAAAAATCTTTGTTAATTCTATGACTTCGAAACTATAGCTAGACTAGGAAAAAATAATTCATCATCATAACTTTCCAATTCCTAAAAAGAATCCACATAGTTCATGAACATTCCTACACCAGTAATTCTAATAGATTGAACCTCACGGACAGATTAGTAGTAGAATACAACTACGCAATGCCGCCGTGAAGTACTTAAGTGTACACGTATCGTAAAATGTCTAAATCTCATAGAGCATAGCAACACGAGGCTCAACATCGTCAACTGTTGGTCACCTCTTCGTATTTCTTGTCCGACTCCTCGGCGATGAGTTTTGCCTGTGAGAGTTGGGCTTCCAAAATGGCGACGCGATCGTCCTCCATGTTGGTTCGGTTCTCCAGCGCCTTGCGTATTCTGGTTAGTGCGGGGCCAAACACATGCATGTTATAACATCGATAAAAGATACGAAATGATTTGTGGTAATATTTTTTTTTTCCTTAGATATGCGAGAATACTTTTTGTACTTATAATTGTTTTTTTTTTTTAATCTTTCTCGAATACTAAGAAAAATATAATGTAACAGTCATCTTCTCGAATATTTCATTTCACAATCAGATATTTTAGAAACAATGAATAGCAAAGAAAAAAAGATACTCAAAACACACAAAAAAAAATAAGATTAAGATTGGAAAAAACTTGGGTTATGAGTTCACTAATAAATAAACACTCATGCACATGATGAAAATTTACATAAGGAATATTTATGAGTATAAACAAAATCTAATATTTTTGTTACAAAATTTCATTTAGAAATTTGCTTGTAATTATTTAACTAAGCATAATAAAAAAAAACTTAAGATTATTCTCAACGAATTTCGGAATAGTTATTATAGTATTAGAGATATACTGTGTTGTTTGTTCTTACTATACTAAAAGTATGTAAGCAACAACTCGATAATAGCTATTTTCTTCTCAAGTTCAGCTATGTACACACATCTCATATAAATTAGCGCGTACGACGGTTCTAAAATGGCGCGGACTCACCGTTCCGACTCATCGGCGGCCTGGCTGGCCTCCGCGAGCTTAGCGGTTGCGGTCGCGAGACGTTCCTCTGACCTCTCCAAGTCTTCCTCGAGCAGTTGAATGCGTCGGTTGAGCGCAGCAACTTCGGATTCGGCCTGAAAACAACCACATACTCAAAACATGCCCTCATTTCGAAATATATCCTAGAGAATTACTTATGGACTTATCATTTTACAAGTATATAAAATATGAATAAACCAAGTAACTCACGCCTATATATAGTTGTGACAGATAAATTATTGATAAGCAGCATGTTACCGAATAAGTAATAACAGATGTACATTTTCTATAACATCAGACGTGACATTTATCAGGACTTAGAATATTAGATACTTCTGTTTTCTTCGAGTTAAAAGCACGTTTAAACTTGCTATAACCATTTTTTTATGCACTGTACATTTTTCTTCAACAAATGTAATTATAATTCAGACCGTACAATGACGTGACTGCTGGATATTAGTGATGTACTATATAATTTTACCGTTGTTATGCCGACTTTACCGTAGAAAACTAAAACAGTCACACATTAACGATTACAGATTTTTTTAACGTATCTAAAATAATCAGGATTCACGCATTTGTATCACATAAACGCTGCATTGTTGAACATCGACACATTATACGTGATGAGAATAAACCGCGGTTCGGAATATTTCGCCAACAGTTTCATTTATATTCAACGGCTACGTACACGCTAATGACATCACACGTCCTTGTTGCGAGGAAGCCTGAGCGAGTCCCAGTTTCTCATTTTATCCTGTGTCGTCATTAGCGCATACTCTAATAATAGACGTAAGGCGAGATATGCACTCACATAACATATCCAACTATTCAATATAATTCAATTAGCAAGTACACCGACATGTAATAAATCAAGTACACATTTATCGTTTCAGGAAACCTATTTGTTGATTTCTAGCAGCAATCATTCTTGAACTGTGAAGCGGTAATCAAATCATACTCTATTCATAGATACTTGTCTAGTTACCTTGAACTCACAGCGTATTCAATTTGGCGTCTTAAGGTTATTTTCGTATTGACTAATGACAAGTTAATCATATTAGCGGTCAACAACCTAATGCGTTTCAAGTTAAAATACTGAAACACGTCACTAATTTTTCTGTAGTAATTGATCCTCTAAACACTAATAAGGTTTCACGATAAGTTCCACGTCAATACACATGGTAATGGATCGGCTTTGAGAGGGCAGAACATATTGTTTGAAATTTTTATATTGAACAGGACACCAGCGACGTAACAATTGAACGATCGAACAATAGCAAGCCCAACAAATATAACCCATCCCAAAATGGGCAGGCAAAAGGAAAAGTATTGATACCATTTTTAGGGTCTGGTAACTATTATTGTTAAAATATTTTTCACGTTAAAAACGATCACTGCAATTATTTTTAGGCTGCAACTGTTAATTTACACCTGACTTAATTATTCTCATTAAATGCAATTTTATTGTAGTAACGATCTAGAATTCTTATCACTGTGTTAGTGCTTACGAATTTACAATTTTAATAAGTGTTTATTCAAGTTTAATGTAAAATAATTATGGTTTAGCATTTATCTATATACCTTGCGCCTTTAAATTGTATATTATTAAGTCGATTCCGGCGACCGCCATATATTATCGGTATTATAACATTTAATGGAAATTGTCTATAAGTGTTTCAAATTATTGTAAAATTTAAAGTTATAATGTCTTTTGAAAGTCCGTAGTACACCTATAACATTTATTTATTAAACACGGAACTAAGTAGCTCAGGTGTACTAGAATTGTATCCATCGCGATCTTAAGTGAACAATTTCTTATCGGCTCTTGATATACAAACGCTGATAAGCTGTATTATAGGTTAGAGAAATTGAAAACATCAAATCATGAACATTCTTTCAAATGATAATTAATTTATACATATAAATTAAATATGTTATTCTTTGTCAATTTTCTGTATTCTATACTAAGCAAAAATTCTCATTACTTGGCTACAATTGTGCTTTGCAACCTTATAAATTACGTCATATAGCGATAACGGCGAGGAGTCGGACACGCCTTTCTGGCGCCGGCGCGAACCTTCGGGGACGTCCGAACCTCTCCGAATAAGAGGAATGCATTGAAGGGTGCACGGTTCCACGACCCGAACCGGCTCGCTCTACATCATGTGGCACAAGTCTGCTACGCGACCTCCAACGCACCAAACCTGTTACGTATGGCAGAAACGGGTACGAGGTGTACCGCTAAATTATGTAAAGAATAAGCCATGAATTCTTTCATCCCGATACTACATTACAAATCTGCAATACACGTTTTTTTAAAATAACACTTGTTCTTCATGAACAGGCCACAGTAGATATGAAAAAATACGTATTCGCTATCTCGCTCTATCGACTTATGTTAAGATGAAATGAAAAGAGAGGTGAATATGCGTACGTCGCCGGCACACCTAAACTATGGCCGGACATTACTCACTATAGGTAGATAATAATGTAACTTCTATATGACTAGTGACTACTGATAACTCCCGAGACAGGACAACAAAGCTTCTGACACAAATTATAGACAATTTTAAATGAAAATCTCACAAACACACAACACAAATATATTCCACATTTCTTACTTCTTCTCTCCGCATTATTTCAACTTGTAATCGTTTATGATACTCCTCACATTCGTCCTTATATTTCTCCATTTCCTCTTTTGTTTGACGCATTTTCTTCTTCAGTACATCCAAAATGGTTCCTTGCTGCATATTTGTCGTCATTTTGTTCACTTTTTACTAAAACCGTACGTCTAAAAGCTAAAAACTAGAGACACCTTCGCCCTACTCGCGAAAATGCCAACTGACTGCCCCGAACGTTGCTGCTCCGTATCGCAGAGATACCTCGGTACGAATGAACACTGCCGGCAAATAAAATGGCCGCCACTAACTTAGCCGATGCAACTTTATCGCCACTTCACTAACGACCCGCCTTTCTATGTAATTAAGTTTTAATAATCAATTAACCAGATTGTTTAGACTAATTTATATTTAAGTATAGTAATTAAATTGCAACACAGTAGAACATTATTTTACAAAATGAAAGATTATTTGATACTTTGACAGCACAGTTAACAAGAATATTAAACGTCACACACAATCGACCGTGCGGCACGCACTAGCTCCACCTGTCAAGTGATCGGAGAAACAACATCCTGTAGGGTCATAACCGACCTTAAACAAGAAAACCAAAATATGGGATAGGTGAAACGCTTCAAAGACCACACACAATTACAACCACGGATGTTGGGATAGAGTGAATGGTCAATCATTGAATAACAATTATTGTCAGAACAAAATTTGACAAAAAAAATTGAATGCTTACTGAATACACCCGTCATTGGAAATGTTTATTATCAATAATTAATAAATAAATATATAACAATATTGGCAGAGTTTAGTAGTATTTTCGTCTTTTATAAGTATTTTCATTGAATATATCGCTATAACCTAAAAACCTTTTACAGACTGCCTTTAAGCGCCATCTAGCTGACATTCTTTGAACGAAGACATGTTGTATAATGTTAAACAAGTTTGTAAATGGACAAACCACACAATCCTGAACCGAAATTTGTGTGACGCAATTTCGAAAGTATGCGTCTGCTTTAAATTCAGTAAATTGTCACACAGCATGACTCGAACAAAATGTAGTAGGTATAATGTACTTAACTATTTATGTTGAACCGTTATTAGCTTATAAGGTTACCTTCTCGACTAGTACTCCAAAGTCAATACGTATAATAAATTTGTAAATTATAATTTCAAGATATTTATTTGACGATTCAAATAAATGATATGGCATTTGAACTCGTCGATAATAACAATAAATGTGATCTCATATAACACTTATAAACATACCTGACCTGAATCATTCGACGCTATTCTACAAAGGAAACCCCAATTAACCTTGGTTGCATTTCAACTATATACCTACCGACTGTAATTTAAATTGTCACAGTTGTAATTCTCAACTAAACAACGTGCTTATTTTTTAATTTTACAAAGCATAAACAATTGTAATAATTACGCGATTAGAATTATTAGTATTCCGTTGCAGCCTCGCCCATAATGAATACGGCAACATTTTGAGCGTTTCGAACGCGACACAAGGTCTAGACCTAAAATTATATAAGACCAAATTTATTTGCCTAAGTGTGCTAAAGAATCGACTTTATGAAGTTGAATAAATTGAAGACCATTACAAAACGGATGTCTCGCCTATTCAAACCATCGTCTTAGTGTTATAGTTACGACGTGCACTGACAACGTATCAGATATGCTTTTCAATTGCATATTTTTCCATTTCAGAACATTGGAAATTGAAACGAGATACATAAGTATTTAAATCTTACGAAAAGGAAAGACTTATTCATAATAATTAATCTGTTGTTTTAATATCCTATTACTATTTTCATTTCTAGATAAATAAGCGCAAATTCCTATCTAATATTCATTAATGATTAATTACAACTTAAAACACAATTATTCGTGTGTTATTTTCATATTTTAATTGTAAATTTCATTTCCACAGTAACTACTGCATCTAAATTACTCAAGCCTCGTTGATTAATTAATCCTTAACACAAACATGTTACAGACACGATTTATATAGAATTACGAAAGTTTATCAAGTGCGTAACGCTTATACAAGTTTATTCGACCTTAATTTTTATTACATATATATAACTTTTTATTTTTTTATAATTGTGAAAATATTCAGTACAATACTATTAATTAAATATACCTTTATATTCATTCAAAATTGTTAACGAGTGTTGACTTTTGATCAACTAATATGAAGCCCATACGATTATCCTGAAGCGTATATTTTGTTGAATATGTGAAGAATCTATAAAACTATGATGTAAAAAACTAGTTTATCGATTCTAAGCCATTCAGCTCACTGCATCACTGCAGTCAACACGTAATAAAAATTATTTAGAAAGTAGCAATACCACGAAAGCACAATTTAAAACCTATTGAATTTATGTATCCGGGTGAATGATTTACGATCTTGGTTAGATAATTTTCTATTCTTATCAATAGCCCAGTTATTTTGTACACTTAAGATGTTTCACGATAAGAAAAATCATGTACATATTTTTACAAAGTCTTGGAAACTGCTTACTGCTACAAAAATTTATTCCAAAAATATTTTAAATTGTTTCATGAATTAAGGTATTTATAATTATTCAAAATATAAAGGATTAAAAGGATTATTATTATTAAGCAATAGCACGACATCTAGCGGTAGCAATTGCAATCGTCAGCGTAAACAAGTCAAACGAAATGTCAATGGCTCAGCTGATCGCCACGCGCGGATTTAGACTCGCTTGGTAGAGCAGCTTCAAGATTTTTCCGAAGGAACGCGATTAAAAATAGTTCTATGCGCATTTGGCCCACGCCTACTCACTCACACATTCGACTATTAGCTAAATAAATGTAGGACATTACCCTTTTCAATGCAGTATTCTTGATATTCTGCAACTCATTCTTAATGATAGAAAATTTCATCATTGTATCAGAGGAGAATATGGAACTTCCGAACGCGAGTCCCGGATAGTCCGCACATCTTCGCCTTCTCCGATTCTCCCTGGCGGCCAAAACTTCAGTACACTCACTAGGACATCTGAGTTTTGCAAGTTCCGCAGTCTCGGGATCATCGTCTGAGATATCAGAGGCTAACGCAGTTACCTCTGCACCGTCACCCGCAGATCTCTCCTCTTGAAAGGAAAAGTCGTCATCCGAACTGCCATTCGAGTCTGCACCGGTGATCCTAATATCAAATTCAATTTCATCATCATCGATATTCGAGTCCTCGAGTATGTTTCGATTCGAAAGTGCATCGTCACTATTCGTCCTTGTCAATTCTTGAGATTCACTAACACTATTGACACAAGGCACAACATCGTCTGTTTGAGAGTCTAAGGTCACACGTTTGGACGGAGTAGTGTTTGCGGGCGAGCTGGGGGCGGGTAAACGGTCGCCCCTCAGCCGCGGGTGGTGTTGATGCCCCCTGCGCCGCACGGGGGTGCGCCCGTGGGCGTGGGGCGCGGACGCGGACATCACTGCACTCCGCGCGCTACGACCGGCCGCGCAGCGCCCGCCGCCATGTTGACTGACTGTCACTTTCAATAACAAAACGTGGCGCTACCGTCGCAAGCCAGACGCCATCTTTTGTTTAACTTAAACAACACTGCTTTACCGACGGACTACATTTGATACAAATAATTATATTACTGCATACGCGCGGTAAAATTTCAAACAAGTTTTTTCAGATAACAACCAGATAAAAAATTTAATTGAAAATGTATTTATTATACTACATTTTGTAAAGAAATAAAACTACATACATAATTATTATTTTTTAAACTTTGCAAATTTAATTTATAAATAACACTGTATTGAGGGCATGATCGTAAAGGTATTAAAGTAACGAGTTTATTATTCATAAATGATAGTTAAAGCGAGCGATGAACGTTAGTCTAATTTTACCTAAACACCGGGCATCGAGCCCATATTAGGTGACGGAGGCTAAAAATATCAGGCGAACGCGAGCGCAGAACGTGATGTTTAAAACTTCGGGAAAGAATTACGTAGCAAGTTTACATTGGCAGTTTATTCGAGTATACACATTTCGACAATCTTGTAATTTACAAAACTTAATACGTTTCTAATATCAATTTTAAATAATAACTCAAATATTTTCATGTACTTTATTTTAACGCGTATCGAAGTTGTAAGTACTTGAAACAATCTGCACAAATAAATAAGACATTAATTACATTGTCATCAATGAGAATGTCACAAACTATTTTTAGATATTTTGTATCTTGCAATTCATCATTCGTCGTCTGGTATTTTTAGTCAGACTGCTCTCGTCTCATTTCGTTACAGTTGCTAGTGAACCGATAGCGAATTGGATTATAGTATTTATTTTATTACTATTCGATTTACGATCGAATAACGACCAACTAATTTCACGATTCTTACGACCCCAAGTCAAGTCTTCATCTTAAGACAGCCTCTATTAAATCAATAGCAATAACCGTTCCGAATAGAAATCGAAACCAGAACCATCGACCTTGCAAATAAATGTGGTTGCTACTGTGCCATAGATCATGTTTTATTTTTATTACGCTGCCAGCTAGATTTTATTACAAATTCCCCTCGTCAACATTCTAGTTTAAGTCTGCTTATTAAAACGTAACTACCTACATAAATCAAACATTCTATAATTTCAAAGACTAGATAATTACTTTGTTACATATTTATATTAGGTCATGTTTTAAGTGGGAAAATCATATATTTTGACATTTACAAATTTTTAAAAGGAAATCGAGGGCAGACGAAAACATTTTCAGGAATATACGAAGTAACAGGACAAAACAGTTATGTAAAATATGATAGTCTCTAATACTCAAATACCGACCACAACCGTCGCTTAATAGAATAATAATGGTACTAAATTATATCGAAAGAATAATTAAAAACACATTTAACATAATTGCCTCAAATAATTTCGTTAATCGTGTGTCATTAGTAAATAAATTGATAATGCACATTACATGAACTAAATAATATATTTCAATTTTATTGTATAGTTTAGAACATTAAGTACAATATTAAAATATATATTATTCTAAATCCTCTAGAAATTAACGTTGCATAACTTAATAATTGATTGATAAGGAGGCTATGAAAGGTAATTAAAATTTTTGATAATTTGTCTCGGAAGAATCCATTTCGTTCTAGCGGTGCAGTGGTAGATTTATAGATAATATAACTTTAAAAAATACAATACATAAGTGGTAGTAAAGGCCTGCTACCATCGTGTTAAGTATTCGTATAGGAATTTTAATTGTTCATTCTTATTCTCAATACGAACTTTTTCGTCGAAAAGTTGGATTTACCTTGAAAACATTTCGCTATTTCATTATTGGCTACAAATTTAATCCATAATTCACCTTATGCGGTTTTTTTTATCCAAATTCATTACAATCATGAATTTCCCGTTAATTTAAAACTCGAAAGATGATGTTAAGTGTCCAGAAAAGGAAAAATCCAAAAAACATTGATTGTTCTTGTACGTCTGTGTTGATGCATAACGGTACGGATACCTCATACGCGAGTCATACTTCAAGTTGGAACGGTTTTTTGCAATGATCCAAATTTATTCGATCCGTTTTTCAGATTTGATGACACGGAATTAATTTCCTTTCTAATTTCTGAGTATAATGAATAATAATCTTATTGTAAGCGGATATTGCATCCATTGGACGTAGTCAGTTTTTTTAAGAATATATATCATTTTAAAGTAAAAAATCTTATCTAAAACTAAACAACACAGCTAAATGAATAGATGATATAATAAATTAATTTGTAGCATTACAAGTAATGATGTAAAAAAAACGATACCGGATACATGTGGTTTGCTTTGATGCTTTTCTTCAATCTATCAAAGCAAAAAGTTTTTTTTTTTTTTAATTATCAATATTTTTACTCTATGCCTACTTTACTTATAATATAAAAAGCCTGTAAATTTCTAAGCTAAGTCCTCCTGTCCCTTTGAGGAAATGCTTAGGAGCTTATTCTCCCATGCTACTCCAATGCGGGTTGGTGGATATGACATAATTTCGCTAAAATTAGGCACATGCAGGTTTCCTCACGATGGTTTCCTGCACCGCCGAGCTCGAGATGAATTATAAATACAAATTAAGTACATGAAAATTCAGTGGTACTTGCCAGGGTTTGAACCGATAATTATCATAAGATGTACGCTACTATACTTATTTTAATTTTAATTTTAACCAGGTATATTAAGAAGTACTTACGTTCTGTAGTGACTTCTCCTTCTCCTCGAGTTTAGCGTTGACTTGCATGAGGCCTTCTTGTGTCTGGTCAAGGTCGTTCTCAATGGTCTGGATCTTTTTCTGAAGCTGTCTGGCCTCTTCTTCTGCCTACAATTCGATTTATTTGTAACCATTTCGTTACCAAAGTTAAAAACTAACAAATGAGTTGTTGGGTTAGGAAATTTTATTGAGAATATTTATTATAAATAATATTATTAAAATTACAAATTTTGTCTAACGAAAAAGCAAAAAAATTACTTAATCATGAATATAGGTGATATTTTTGTATAGACACATTTTTCACTACGACTTAATTTTAAGGATATCGGAGATAAGAAAACTAAAGATTGAACAGCTTTAATATGCTAAGATAACAGTTTAAAATTATGTCAAGTGACAAAGGAAATACAAAATCAAAATGAATGCTAAATCCAGGTAGTGAGAAACGACGCCTCGTTTTTGTAAAACATCGAAAGTGCTGTCACTTTAATTATTGACGCTTGCTTGGAATGCTTAATTATTACATAGACTACTGGCAATTAACATATGCTTTTGTATTCTATTAATCTGCTTTGTTTTATAATCTAAATTTTGATGCACCGTCGAGTAAGATAAGGTTCGTCACCTTAAGATCTATTTTCCTGTGCTCAGTATGAGCTATAGTCTGCTTTACCGATCGAGAATGACATATTGCGTCGCAATGATTCGATGTTTAGATTCAAAAGGTACTAAGAGTTTATGACTTGATTAAGGAATGAATTTCAAATTTGACGAAGGTTTTCTTACTCTGACATATATACATAGCAATAACGTATAAACCAGATATTTTAAAAGTGCCTCTGAGTTCCAGGGAATCCTATACGTATAGCTGTACCTTCTCAGCGCGAAGGTTAGCGTCCTTGGCCTGCTGCTCGCACATGGCGGCGCGGTCAAGCGCGTTGTCCTTCTCCAGCTTCATCGCCTGCATCTTCTTTTTGATCGCGTCCATGTTGGCGGTTTTTTGTTTCTACTCCCCTTGATCAAAATCTAAGAGAAAGAAAATTAAATTGATATCTTAATATTTTTCACATTACACATTATCCTGCTGATCTATAGATATGATAAAATTGGAATGTCTGTTTGTAGTATTAGAATAGACCTTTTTTACTCAATATCTAAAAGGGCTACTCTAATTTGTAAAAAATGTTACACATGTAACAATTTTTGTCTGTCTGTCTGTCTGTTCGGGTTATTCTCTGGAACAGCTGGACCTATTTTGACGGGACTTTCGCTGGCAGATAACTGATATAATAAGGAGTAACTTAGGCTACAATAATATTTATTTTTTGTTAACTTCAAACGCGTGCAAGATCGTGGGCACAGCTAGTAAAAGTAATATAACTAAATATTAAGGTACCAAGTGCATTTGTGATCTATTCAAGTAACAGATTATATTTAAAACTAAAAAGGATTGTCTATGTTCCACAATGAAATGAGCGCTCTAAACAATACTGGAACAGTTGAAATAATAAGTAACTTCAATCGGTAAGTAATCCCGACCGGGTGGCTATTTATGGCGACGAGGGTGCATTGCTCCTACGCTCCAGGGGTTTAATATTACTTAACCTATACTCTATACGGTATGCGCATTTTTCAGTATGATGATGTTTTCATCGTTGTATGTATCTTATCTCCGACTCCAATGCTTAATGATTAAGGAAGAAAGAGTGTTTACAAGAATTATCCATCGATTTACTTTGAAGGTGCTTGTTTGGGTACGTATCGAAGGCTTACTTGCATTACTAAAAATGACGAAGGTTCTGTTAAGCCTATAGAGCACTTTTGTAAATATTCCTATGACAAGCAAGTATAGCCACAGACAAAAGCTAGCTAGCCGTTGAATCGAAAAGATAACTGTCAGTTGTGATGGAAATGAGAATATATAGAACCTCTTACAATTAATGATGATTAAAAAATGATAGAAGTTTGATGATAGAATTTTAAAATTTCATAACTCCAATATTTCATAAATTCCTATTAAGAAAATGTTGTACCTTAAATATATTCCAGTTTAACATAACCAATTATCGGTTCTAAAGACCAAGCCTAGTTGAAAATGGCGCAAGAGAACGTTCATTTTAATCATAAAATTGCCGTGAACAATTACCGTATTCTTCTTACGGTGAGCATTACATTTGTTCGTTATTCACGTATTCTTTTGTTCTTGAGGCTTTTGATTTTAATATGGCGTTTTACGGTGGATTTTACACCATACTACCTAGTTTCTGTCCGCTGCTTAACACACGTTTAGAGAGTCATTTCTGATTTGTTGACCTCACATAAAATATTACTAGTTTTATTAACTTGACTTATATTATGACATATTATTTTATCTACAATAATAATAAATATGAAAGTAACTCTGTCTGTATGTCTTTCACTACCAAACCGCTAAACCGAATTTGATGAAATTTGGTGTGAAGCAAATTTTAACTCCAATGTAGGACATATGCTACTTCTTTTTCCTAACACATGCCAAGCAAACCCCTAAAACGCGAGCGAAGCCGCGGGCAACAAGTAGTTTATTGAAATTATACAAATTATGTAAAATGCTTCCACATATAATATAATAAATAGTAGAATAATTCAATTATTTTGTCAAGCAGATAATACTTAGACTTCATTTTTTCTTAGTCTTTAATGGCTTACATATTTCAATATAAGTAATAAAGAAACAGTCAGTTTTATTTCAGATTGTCTGCTATCATCTGTCAGTGAACCTTATCTAATTGTTGGGTATATTAAAATTCGATCACATTGTAACACCGTTAAGTCCTTTGTTTCACGAGTCAATGACCCTTTAAGAATAAAAAACAGATGATAAAATTTACTTCAGCGCTGCAAACAGTAATCTTATCCCGTGCCTCGTATTTCGAGTTTCGTTTTCATTTTGCGCTTCGTTGAAAAGTGAATTAAGAAAAAATAAATAAACAGGTGTGTTATCAAACTCGCATTGTGACTATCTATTAAGAAATAATATGAATAAGATAAATTAACTTTTAATTAGTCAACTGATTATTGCTTAAATAAGATAACGAGGATATCAATAAAAAATACATATCGCAACTACTTTCTACAAACTCTTTAGAACGATTTAAATGTGAATAGAGCAAAATATGATGGCAAAATGCAACGGATTGAAAAAAGAAACAAATTCAAACGACGGCTTTATTCAAGCCGCACTCGTCTGAGAGGCAGAGAGTGATTCAATGGAAAAGCATTCCTTTGTGTGAATCATATTTCGCAAAAATGCAGCGTTGAACGGTGACCGCCTGACCGGTCCAGGAGTATAAGTGCCCATACTCTTTATGATCCGTACATAATACATTTTATGAATACGCAAATAAATGCATAGAGATGCATGAATATCGACACTAATGAAAGTTATTCTGTATCATCGTTTAGTGTATAGGGTTTAAACTTTATAACAGGAATATGCTTCAAACGATTTATTTAATTTACTGACTGCTAAATTATAAAACCGGATTCAGTTGGATTGTAGGTCAGTTAAATTTTGACATTAAATATTTTTACCTAAGTGCTGTAAAATTAATAATAATTATTTTTTGTTACCAAATAGATCTTTAAAAAACCACACGTCCAATAATAAAATAGCTACAATATAGGTCACTTTAAAAATATTTTTGATATTACAACACTGTCCAAAGCACGTACCGAGTGCTTACTAATGTCGGTAAAATTCCAGTAGGTACAGATTTGTCGTACAATATGCCTGAGGGACTCTAATTCCATTCCGGAGAAAAAATGTACTTTGTGCAAGAGACAATTTGGCTTGTACAAAATAACAAGATGGATATTAATTAGGCTTAGATCAATATATCATATAACACGTCTTCTACATTCACACCAATTTGTTCAAGATTTGTGGTTTGAATATCATTACAGTCAAAAGGACATAATAATATACTAAATTCTTTGATTGACATCGTATTAATTAAGTTAAAAGTATTTCATACTATACTATATAAATAGGACAAAAGTAATTTCAAGCTGTCTGTTTGACTTAATGCCTTCCTCAACTAAATTAAAAAAAAAAAAACAAAAAAGTTTTTACAACCCTGCTTCAGTGATCTTTAAACTATGCAGGTATTCGCGATAAATAATGTAAGTTACATATTATTACAAATATATGACTTTTGTATAATTATATCGGTAGAGCAATTCATATGTAATTAAATATATACAAATATATGCGTTCCTCGCGTATCTTCTCTGTTTATTGTACTTCCTGATTACAGAGATTGCATATTCATTTATCTCCATGATTAAAGTATTTCCATTCTTGCAAGCTATTTAAATTGCAAACGTTATAAAGTAATATGTGCTCGACTTTAAGTATTAACAAATATACTCGCAGTTTTTTTATAAATGGATTTTGTCATTCATTTAACATAACAATGGTTTTATTCTAGAATACTCGTATGTTTCGAGGATTTATTCTACAGGAAATAAACGTAGACTCAATTCATAAGTCATTCATTACAGGAATATTAATTAAAATTGTTTAGTTATTAAATTAAAATGTAAATTGCAAGAATCATATTTTATTAATAATTACTTAAAGTAATTTTGGTATTGTAACTGAGTTGTTCGGGCAAATATTACTTGATGGTAAGTTGTCACCACCGCCCAAAGACACTGGCGCCAACCTTATACCCAGACGGTGTTGCACAAAGACCTACCATTAACAAGAGTAAAACTTATGTCATTTATATATATAAATGTTTATACATAATGAGTACGTAACGGTTGGTGAACCAAATAAATAAATCGTCTGACGTCTACATTATATCTAAATTTAATTAGGCAGAAGAATATAGCATATATATGCATGGAATTTCATTTTATAAAATAATCATTTTAATTATGTAAATTCTCCAAGGAAACTACTAGCTAAGTAAATACAGATGCCAACTTGGCACCGTTTATGATGATAACCTTAATCGTTTATTGTATGCAAACTACAAACATAATATCATCTTACCTATTTAAAATTATATGTATATACATATACAATAACGGTGTGATATTGAAGTGTTACTTCTTTGAGAGCACTCAGAGGAAAACTTTTCTACGTGTATCTTCTTAAAAGACAATGTTACCACCTTTTTAATTCTATGGCGTGAACTGAATTATTTGTGTTCTTTTTTTAAAATATCAATGAATGTATCGATATGACATATCTACACGTGATATCAATTTTATTGGCATTATAATTTACATCCTTTGTTGATGTTATTGAATTCAAGAAATTAAAAAAGAAATGAGTAATGTACAAAAATAGATACCGCCATATCTTTGAAGACCACGCGTACTAAGCAAATCGTCTTTTAATTAAATTACTCGTTACTGATATATGCTAATCAATTATAATGTAATAATTTTAAAAGTAATTAATAAACTGATGTTAATTATTGCCGCAATCATTAATTGTTATACAATCGTTTTGTAGAAACATATTAAGAAATTAACAAGTGATTAACACACCTGAATGTTTCTTTTATTTATTTTTTATTTTCATATAGCTAAAGATTATGTATATAGGCTATGGGGAAAAATGATTAGACCAAATAAAATCAATTCTATGAACTAAAGATAGAAGAATAAAATATGAAAACTAACTGGATGAACCCCAAATACATACGATGCAAATTTGGATAAATTCTGAATGCGATATTATGTAGTTTGTACCAAGAAATAGTTAATTATAAAAAAAAACAATCTATATATACATATGGAAGTAAGTTTAAAAATCATATGAAATTGTAATATAAGAAGTTATATCACAATTATTCCCAGTATTGTACGTGACGGTTTGTCTACGGAGATAATATATATTAAGTAATGAAAACAAATCGTGTCTCAACATACGCACATGGCACATACGCATTGCAACGATATTAATATATTTATTAATTTATATCTTTTATTTAAAAATATGCTTAATTTATTCATAGCTTATTCACTCAGGTGCTATTTATAACAGACTAAAAAGTCATTTTCCCTTTCTTCGGTACCACACACATATACAACTGATACACATATAGCTGTGTACCAATTGTATATGTGTGTGTACGTCAGGAACGACGCACACACACACAACTCTTAAGAGTATTTTATTGGGAAATTTCTGGTAAATATAACATTAAAGAACTATTATATATCCATATAATAATTATAATTCTTAATTACTAGATATGCTTAGATTATATTTTAAAACTATATTCAGTAATTATATATTGACCATATGTTTAGTATGTGACGTCGAAAACTTGGCTCTGGTTCACATTTAGTAATTTCTGACAAACTGTGTTCGACGGTTATATATTTATATATACGGTGTATTTATATACTGCTCATAGATAATGGAGACCTAAAAAACTCTAAAGAGGGACCGTCCCGGATCTTACGACCTGGTCGGAATTAGGTATCCGACCTGAATATCAGTTTGGAATCGTCCCGTAAAATTCTAAATTTATTCTGATTTTTTTATATTGCTTATTAATTAAATTATTTTTTATCAATTTAAAAAAAAATAAGGTCATGGCCATGTGTTATATAAACTTTAAAGTGAGGTCTTTAAGATTTGGTTTCTTTGACATATTGCACACTGTGTTTAAAAAAAAGTTAAGTAAAAACCTGTTTAATTTAATTTAAAAAATCGATAAATATACCAATCGACAAAATCAATCGAGTAGAATTTTGATAACATTTATGTTTTCTTTTAATTAATCCAAATTAAAATTTTAGTTACAGATTTTAGATAATAACTACAACTAAATATAGGAATAGGAAACTAGAAGTAAAGTTCATAAATTGTCTGGCGCAAGTATACACCGCCTCCGCTTCCCGCGCTCTCTTGCCATTGGTCACAGGATGGCAGATTGCCAAAAACGCGGGAAAACTCGGACAGGAATTGCTGCTATTGGCCGTTAGATATGAAACCGAGCACCGCGATATTTAAAAATAGAAAACAGGGCCGCGATTACAAAATGAGTTATTTTAATGCTATTCTAACGATTAAAATGCGATAAATCGAATAGTATTTTTACATAAATCACTGATAAAAAAACGATTATTATCACAATACACAAATATCTCGAAACATTAAAAATATCGTCACCTTTTATCAAAAATTTTCACGTGTTAACTAATTGTTACTAACTTTATATCAGGTCGCTTGACTTACCCGGATTGAAAACAAATGCCTAGAGCAATGCACCTCGATAAAAAAATACACTTATCACTTGTACACTACGGCACTGGTATATGGGGTAGTTGACAGAGTAGAGCTTGGTACTTACATGTCGAGTCGACGCGTGCTGTGGTGCGACTGGCGCGAGACGCCGCGGATCCCTCGGTGTCGCCTTACCGCCGCGTAAGGAGATGAGGCCGCACGCGCACCCCGCTCCGAGAATACGGCGCGCGTCAGGGAGGCTTCGATATTCAAATTTTGACTTGAAATGCAACGATATAGATACGATTTTGACTAAATTGAATTTTTTTTGTTGTTGCAAAATAGCTGAATAATGTACACTAATTAATCAATTCAGTCATTAATTTCAAGTTTCTTTACAAAATTTGTTAAATGTATAAAGACATTTAACAAATTACCTATGTAAAGAAATTATTGAGGTATGATGTTATAGAAATTATAAATGTGATGTAAAAGGTAATTTGACTGAATTTGTAGTTACAAACTAGTATGACTAAGTTTATCTCTTAAAAATGGAATATACATTGATTTTTTAAATTGTAATCAAGTCCGGAATTAAAGGAACCTGAATCTCATTCCGAGGTCTTCGTAAGAGAGGGCCCTTAAAGAGAATTTTCTAAAAAAAATCACTCCGTGGTGGTAAAATACATGTACAATTATTGTTGTACTTTATTACAACTCCATATGTGTATTAAACTAATATGTTTGTTTACAGTAAATTCATAAAACGTCTGACTGAAAACAGTAGGTCAATTAATTTGAAAATTAATTAGTCCCTTTTACTGTACGGTTCCAGGTATCCAGACCTCTAAATCTTGTCCTAATTGTGATAGAAAAAGGTTTATTTAGAACTGATAAGTATAATTGTAAAAAAAATGTAAGCATTTAAACTTAATATACTATATTATACCAGTTGAAATAAAATACTCATACATTGCATTTTTTATTCGTAAATGAGTAGCGTATTTACATTATTTTATTATTACTTATGTATCTTCAATTCGTTATAAATATAAAGTTACTAAAAGTGATGAAATCTTTATAAAGTAGGTATTATCAAAAAAAAGTAAAAGTAAATTCCAATTTAATTTTATTGCCGTAATTATTTCAAGAAAAATCAACATTTTTTTTTAACGATATGAAGTGGTCATATTATAATGCAATTATTACAAACACTAGTTAATGCATATTACAATGAATTTCGTAAATACTAATGACAATTTTATGGAATTACTCTTAATTGTTTTGAATGATCTAATTCTATAACATTAAGTTCTCAGTAAACTTGCTTGCGTGCAATAACATTCTTAGAATATCAAATTATTAACAGTCGTATGAAATAAAACTATTGTATTAAAATTTTTAGGGAATTTTACGTATACAACTCAAGATTCTTATTGACTGTTTTTTTTTTGAAGCAAAAAATAGTAATGTAAGCGGAATAAAGACATGCAGCCTAATATAATCAATTTATTAAATCTAAATGTAACTTGTACCATTTGTGTTTCCAGAAGCACCGTAAATAAGGTAAAATATTTAACATTTCAATCTATTAGAGGGAATTCGTTGTACTCAGTTGCAAGATGATGCAAGAGGGATGACAATAGCAAATAGTAAAAAGTTAATTAAAGCTTCTAAAAAAAAAATCAAAACATTCTGTTATTTTTTTTATAATCTGTAATAATATTATTTAAACTCATGTTAATTAAAAAACCTCTAAAATCTACTAAAACTCATTAAACTGAAAGCAAATCTAGTTTTAATAGAATATAAGCTCTGTTAACTACTTATAAATTTTCTATTGCCTTGTTAAGATTTCTTTATTTTTATGGATTTGCAAACAATTATCCTAGTTAATAAGTTAGTGGCGCATTGATAAAATTTCTTCGAGTACTGAGTTCTATGGACCATTTAACATCAGGTGGCCCATTTGGCAGTCTAAGCGGACTATAAAATGGGCCTATTAAATTAAAAAAAAAAGGTACTATAGACTTTTTTTATGACTATGATCCTACGACAGAAAACCTGTACAAAGTTTTAATCTAGTTGAATAAATTGGGATCACAGAGAAAATTGGCATAGATTTTTGTTTTAATTGTTAATAAACCATTTAATGCACAATCATATTAAAATCATTAATAATATTTCAGAATTCAACATACATATATTTCTTCATACATACATTTCAAATCCTACATTAAATTTAAAGAATACCCGTGACCATTTAGGGAAATATGTGATAAATTAGTGACGTTAATTAAAAGAAAATGTACGTGTATTGAAACTTCAAAATAACATCAGTGGTTGAGTCACCGGACTGTTTAGTGAATTAAGGTAAATAGTTGACCCAGATGGCACTTTTAAGGCGCCATGTTTGACCTTGCCGGGTACAAGCTAGGGCTGCCACACTGAAAAAGCCATGTCTAGTAAGAATATAATAAATAAAATTTTATTCTTATTTATTAACATATAGATTAGAAGCATTAAGTCCGTAAATACATACGTATGAATTAAAAATAGTTGCTGTATAAATCTCGACCGCATGGAACGGTGCGAGAATGCTAGCAGCATTTCCAGAGTATCATATGCACAGAGCACTGCACATGCACAGAGCAAGAAAGGAACCAGCCCCTCTGTCACCACAGGAGGCAATAAGGTGAGGTGTAATACCTTTAAATTAGGTTCTTTATATGACGAATCTATTTTGCTTACTTAAATAATTTATCACATTTTAGGTAGATTATAATTAAAAAAAACAGATCATCACAGAAGTCAATTCGTAATAGATATACCCAATAGAAGTATTTACAAAACATCGGCACATTTACTTTCTTTTATTTCATACTTATTATATGAGAATTGTGTAATTAATTCTCTTAAATAAACCAAGTTTTTGATTATAATAACACACACAGAGAGAGTCCTTTACAACACTGCAAATGTTTATTAGAATATTAAATTATATCTTCCTCATTTATCTTATCATCAACACTAAATCTATATATGAAAATGCAAAAACCAAACGGTTTAGTACCTTTTCATTAACATACTTATTTTTTATCGATAGTTATTGACGAACTTAAATGTTATTTTTTCGAAAATAAATTGTAGTAAAATACAAATACATATGCGCATTATGTTTTTCTTATATTTTCAATGATGATTATTCGACCACAAAGCGAACTCTTGTGTAATATTTTATTCGCCATTAGCAAAGCCCTGAGCCCCTAACCATTAGCTACTGTACTCCGCTCACAATTACTTAGAGCTTGTTATGATTATTAAGCCCATATAAAGAATTTATGGTTTGATTGATATAATCTAGACTCGACAGGTATAGAATACTTCAAGGATATGACATTTAAAAAATATTTTTTTATCAATATTCATTTATTATATGTCCTTATCTCATTTATTTAAACAGCGCAGTGAATAAGCTGCATGGAAGAATTTCATAGATATTTACGGAAGGCATGACGCTTACCCTCCATAGGAATACTTTCTTGATATGTTAGGTCCCATAATATCTAAAGCCGATTCCCTCAGCCGGTTCATTGACGCCCTACAAGAAATGATATGGGATACAGCTCTACTCCATTATGCCAGAATCACATAATTACTATTGTAATAGGTACGTTTGACAAGCGTCGCTATTATTATTATATATTATCTGTGCTATTTAACAATAATAATACTTTTCTTAGTGGAATTTTAGGAGGAAGATTTGTATTTTTTTAGCTTACCCTGAATAAACTAACACATGGGTTACCAATATCCCCGGAGACCTGCATCAGAGCTTCGTCGCGGAGTTATCTTCAGAACTTAGAGTATAGATACTCCAGAACTACTTATAGGAAGCCTTTAACTCAGCAGTGGGTGGGTTATTTTAATATATATTATTAATATTATAAATGTGAAAGTAACTCTGTCTGCCTGTAGCTCTTTCACGATCAAACCGCTGAACTGAATTTTATGAAATTTTGTATAAAGTAAACTTGAACTCCAAGAAAGGACGTAGGCTACTTTTTCCCTAACACATGACAACCAACACCTTAAAACGCGAACAAAGTCGCGGGCGACTGCTTGTAAATAATATATACATTGCATAGTGGAAGCATATTTTCAAAATATGTAGGTATATACAGACCAACAATTATTGTAGAAATATATTAGTAGGTATCGACCAGCTAAGTTAGGTTACCTAGTTGTATATAACGCGATAAATGTACACCGACGACTTGGATCGATCCGGTTCTATAATAATAAATGTAACTACATTTCTTTTCATGTACTATCATCAATATAAATACATTATTCAGTCCTTGTCCTCGGTATTATTTTTTAAGATATCCTGGCCTTGTAATACTTACGTGATAAAAATGGTCTAGTTTTAAATTTGTGAGAGAATCGACGGATTGAGGGAATAAGTTTTATCCGACAAAATTAAATTTGCCAGAATAATGTTAACTCAGAAGACATTTTATGGTCGTTCTTTGTTTACTAATGTAATACTTATCAGTTTTAAAAATATGCAAAGAGTATCAATACATGATACTTAGTCGTGTTACATTTCTATTGAAATTAGAAAGGAATGGAAAACGATATCATTGAAATTGCTTTTTAAATACCATTCTACAATCCTTTTAAGTAACAGTGTGACCTAAAAAGACGTGTTCAAGTTCAAGCGTTCTGTGCCTATACGACCTACAAATTAAACAATTAAAATATACTAAAAAATTAAGAGATTACAATAATGATTTACATATGTACAAAGTTTAAGAACTTTAAAAAAAAAAACACATTTTTACTGATATGAGATATACGAGTAGACCAAAGTAGATACATAATTGTTCGAAATTTGACTAAGAAATCATACCAAATCTGTAACGTGAAAAACACAATGTGACAAATACCGTAACACTTTTGAAACGCAACAAAAATGACGCAGAATATAACAGGACTTTTCGTCAAAGAATGAATACATGGAGTAAATATTCGTTAAGGAAATTATTAAATGAATCACTATCGAGACGAAAGCGTACCAAATGATTCACATTATACAATGCCTTATACGATCACAAAATGTCCATATTTGGAATGTAAACAAACGCCGTACACAAATCTATCGTCACTATTATTATTATGTAATTTCGTGCAACTAGTTCTGAAATAAAACGTTTCTAAAACAATCCAATACATAAATATACATATATGTGTACCGTTACAGATTAATAATTAAGTAATAGTGTTATCGATAGTGAAAGTCTAGATAATTTCTATTTAAACCGTTATGATTAATGAAACCAAAACTATTAATGAAAAATTACGTAGCGATTAAAGATTTCTAGCATTATTCTTATTTATTTATTTATTTATTTATTTATTTATTTATTTATTTATTTATTTATTTATTTTGGAAACATACAGTAACTATAGAATACATAAAAATTTCGACACAAAAACTATTACTTAAACCTAAATTGTTTCCTATGTTAAATAATTCATACAATTTTTACAGTTACAGTATAGATGCAAATAATTATTATTAAAATTTAATTAAAATTTTAAATTTACACATTATAATGACATTAACTAATTAAAAATTAAGTAAGGCAGTAAATAATATAGTAAATTAAAAATAATAAATTCACACAATAATTCACATTAATAGATTATATTTAAAACAATACACTAAGAGATATAAGATTACACAATGTTATCGCTTAATACAGCCTCAATCGACTTTCTATATTTGGGGAGAGAAAGATAAAATATGTCAATTTATTATTGTAAATACTTAAGTATTAGCTTCTATGTTGAGGTAACAACTACTTCCATGTATCAGTTAGCTATTGAGCTTGTAATATAATACTGTACGAAAATACTCCACAAAGAATGTACTATACAGTTTATGTTGGAAAAATATAAGTATTGCCTCATTTCAAAACCAATATCTCATAAAGTTCTGCAATTGGATCACCAGAGGTGCTTTCGTGGCAAGTTTAAAAATATTTTAGTTTAAAACAAAGACCTTATGACATGGTTTGGTTATTTTACAATGATTTGATGTTAATTTGTGTTCATTAATCACTTGTAAAATACAAGTTTTATCTATTTAAGAAACTGGTTCCTTAATTTCTATGTTCAATTGCATGAGACATGTTAACGAGTGTAACCGCGTTAATATAAAAAAATAGCTATCTATTTTCTTCTTATGGACAAGAAGAAGAAAAAAAGCACATTTTAATGCTGTCATTCGGTGGCATGCAAAGGGCCTCACGCCCAAAATTTGAAAAAGTACAACATAACATTGGATCAGAGTACTGTAAAAAAAAGGGCCTCGCAAACTGTATCTTGTCCACGTTAAGATTCGATCTTGCGCCGCCACTGCTGTCATTTAAAAACATAACTCCTAAATTTCTTTTAACCGACGTACTTCGGAATATACAATTTGATCTGTAGTCTAGCTTTGTTATACCATATTGTTAAAAACGATAATGCGAAATTACCGATATATATCTATACTTAATATCATAAAACTTCAAAACTGACGAATTACATCAAAAAGAGTTAGCTTAATTCGAGGTTTAATTAACAATAAACACTGAAACAAATGTACGTTAATATAAATAAAATTTCCTTTATCATACCGCCGTTCAAAATATGATAGCTCTTGTAATCTATTAAGACAGAAAACAGTGTATCCAGTCCCATGAACGTTTGGTAGAGTTATTTGTGGAGCGTCGCCGGTACGCGACAGGAATAGCTCGTAGAGCGATCGTCACAACAATCTGGTTGCACAGAACATCTGTAGAATTTAATCAGCTTCATATACAGATTGTCAGGATGGATTTAGTTATACTGGTGTTAAGTTTTTTTTTTTTTAAATTGCTATAGAAATATAATGATTTTGTTAAGTGTGATCCTAGAGGGGATCAGTGCGTACTGACTATTTTAAATGAATGTACTCAAATTTACATTGACAATAAATTAAGCAATAATACTATTGTTTAACGTATCATATATGAGTTATCGTCCTAGTAGAATACTATTTCAAAACCGTGGGTATAGAAAAATCCTAACGGGAATAAACTAAGTATTAATTAAGCCAATTTCTATTACAAAGCAATTCCGTCAAAGCATAATACCAAGTTCTTTATAAAAACTGTTTTACTTTATTTCTTCATTTCATTACATTAATTCGACTTACGATGGAAAATTTCATCATTAATAAATTAATCATCCTAAGCTTCATTAACATTAAGCCGTTATTAGCTATCGTTAGAAAATTAATCTATATAAAACACAACAAATCTATACAGCTTAATATAATATATATACCCTAAATTAATATAATACTAAGATAATGTATATACATACAATATGTATAAACATTATCTTAGTATTATGTATGTTAATATACAATATGTATAATTATATACGGTCCGATCACAAAAACAAAAAAAAAACAGCATTCTTAATTTAAAAAAACTAGTAAAAACAGTAGAATTACCGAAATCGATTTAACTTAGAACTGGATATAGCAATAAATCTTAAAGCAACCTTGCAAACGTCAGAATATGTCATGTTTAACTTGACACTAAACAGGCGAGAAAAATCCACCTCCATGACTCAGGCGAGAGGAACGTTCACACGCTGCCTTTGCCACCATTTACTAACAAGTGCAACGGATACCTTAAACATCAAATAAACTAATAAGGTACGAGACGAATAAGGTAATCGTCGTCTATTTTCCGTGATACATTATCCACACATTAAAATAAAATCTAAGTTATCGCTCGATAATATAACAATTGTAATTAATTGTATTCGTAATATTAAGTGAAGATTAGTTCAAACCTTCGCCATAGGATCCCTACAATCTGTAAATTTGTTATTAACTATGCTATTATTATTTATATAAAGTAACAGCTCGTAATTTTCCCACTGCTGGGCTAAGGCCTCAGATCCCCATTAAGGAGAGGGTTTTATAACGTATTTTCAACACGCTGTTCCAATGCGGGTTGGTGGAATGCACATGTAGCTAAATATCGATGAAATTAGACAAATGCAGGAGGAAAATCACGACGTTTGCTTCACCGCCGAGCACGAGGTGAATGAAGATGAATTATAAACACAAATTAAGCACATATATATAGTTGTGCTTGCCTGGGTTTGAACCCGAAATCATCGGTTAAGGTGCACGCGTTCTAACCACTGGGCCATATCAGCTCAACAGCATAGTTTACATAAATTTCATGATTATCGTTTTTCGCAGATTTAATAGGATACAATGTTGACCTCTTACGTATAGTCTTTTTAAGAGATTTAATCTTAAGAATAAAACCAACTGTGTCTTGATCTTTCGATACTGATAAGAAATTTACAAAGATATTATTTATATAAGAGCTGACATGTTTAATATATCGTAAGTATCTCATATGAAATTTAATCGATGTCAAACTTGACATCAATACGCGTATTAAACGGTCCGCAGGCATCTTAATTATTATCTATTAATAATAACTAACTTAATGAAATATAGTCTGTGTCTGATTGAAGGCGGTACTGTCAACAATAAATTTTCCAAAACCAGTGGCTCTCAACATGTTCGATTAAACATGTTATATTATTGTATAATATTCATGATTGTTTTAATGAAATACAGCTCTATGCATATATTCATAATTAATATCTTTTATTTGTAAAGTATTATATTATGATGCAGGAAGTATCAGTATCTAAATATATTGTTCCAATTTTTTTTAAATGTTTTTGAGATAAAAGGTGATTAAAATTATTTGATACGTTACGTATTTTTTAACAGTAACTTTGAGAACCAGCGTCCCGATCCCAGATGTTCATAGTCCATAAGTGGTAATGTCGTAATAACAATCGGGCGCCAGCGGCCAGTCGCGGCCTTGCGGACATATCCTGCCCTTTAAAGGCAGTCGCAGGCCCTGATAACAATTGCCCCAGAACAACGATACTATAAAGCTTAAGATTACGTTACTCGTTGACACAGAGATATGCTATTACAGCTAAATCGTTAACAGCTCCTGTTTGTAAACTTTTCTTATTCAAATGCATTATCTTCTTACTAAACATAAAATCATCAAAGACATTAATGCATAGACAACTTTTGTTTTTAATGACTTAATATTTTCTTTACACGTATAATATGATCTATAAATCATTTATTTTGCTACACACATACATTACATAGATTATACAGAAAAAAAAATTAAATTTAAAGAACACAGTGTAGATAGCAAGGGATTCATCTCAGTATAAGCTGTGCTAATGCACAGCACTGATTTTCAGATAGCCCTTGACTATTGGGTAAACATAAGCACATGCGCGCACACGAAAATAAATAAATGAAATTATAAGAACAAAAACTAAAACTAAAAAGCCCTTATACTAAAAAAAAGAAACATATTACACAAGAAGAAAAACATCACAAGGAACTTAGAGATAAGATAGACAGACAGACAGACAGACTTAGACCTAGGTTTTTTACATCTATTCATTTATTTATCAGGTATAACGTCATGTGTAAAACCTAAATAACACAGGACAGGACAGGACACACTTTACTTATATGTTTATATAATTACACAATATTATTCGATTTGTATAACACACATCATACATATCAACGGCATTCTCAATGATCTTATAATTATAAAGCGAATTATGAGCTTAATAAATACTTATTTATTACGGCTTCATCTGTTTCGAAGCAAATTACAATGTAGTTAGTGTTCTTTGTTGTGTTTTAGTTCTACAGAGTAATCGTAATCGGATAATAAATTAAAACAATGCAAATAACATGTTATAATATTTTTTTTTATTCTACGCACAAATTTAAATAATAAATTCTTATTATTTAGGTATATTTCATATTTGATTTAAATGAGCAGTAATTTTTTTGTGTTTTATTTACGATTGGTTTTACGTAAGCTTACAAAATGATTGGTACTGATATTTATACCAACATAATATATCGTACAACATTTTTGTTTCAATGCAGAATATATAAATAAATAATGAGTATAAAATTTTATCAAATATATTAAAATAACAGAACAAATAGTTCCCGCTATTTTTAAAATCAAAATTTAAGAAAAAGATTATAAAGACGTTTGCTTATTACGCCTGAAAAATTATAAAAAAAAAGTTAAATGAAGAAACACTAGCTAGCGTGTCAAATAATCTTTGTACAATATAATTTTTTTTTTTATTTACGTAATATAAATTGCAAATAACTTCAACTAAAGAATTTGAAATAAATAAAAGAAAATTAACTTGATTCTATCATCCATACAAAAAACCGGTACAAATTATATGAACATATATCGTAAATTATATATTATTGGGAATTCTAACCACTTACATACTTAAACAGAGCAGTAAATGTTTGTTCGTTTATTTTTAATCTATAATTATTTGACATTAATACTCTATTTATTGCATTATGTTCTGTATATATTTTCTACTTAATCGAAAGATATATAAGAATATAAGGTTACCGCTATAAATACGGTGTAAACTCCTCTCAAAGTTGACTTGTCTTTAAACCATATATTTATATCATCACCAGATGGCGGGCAACCTTGTTTCTCTAAATACAGTACTTTAGGAACAGTTGTTACAATGTTGCAGTTGACTAGACTCATTGCAAACCTATTCAATACGTGAAAATTATACGCTTGAATAGATTCAATGCTTTGAGACATGTATTACAGAATTGCTATTATTCTCATTCTCAATTCTTTGAATTTATAGACGTTTTGTAATTTCTTTTATTAATTAATCTATATAGGGACCTTATAATATGGTTATAAGATTATCAAAAATGCAATTACTAGCACTAGAGTCGTCTATTTATATATGTATGTTTTCCACATATACATTTAGAAGAACTGGCCAATGTAAGAAGTGTGTGGCAGTATAATAAAACGAATGCTTTGTAGATGAAGGAATTAATTAATGTTTATTTAGATAAATGTTTCGGGTATATATACAAAAGTTTCGGTAGCAAAAACGACCCCGTCCACAGTCTATAATCTGTTTCCAAAAAACGACCCTTTTACAGTCTAATCTGTTTCCAATACACAGTTTATTATTTATCTGTTTTTAAGCACTAATGAAGACTATATTACAATATGTGCATATTTAAACTCGTTGGATTTTTTTAATATGCATCTAATTCTTACATATTTCAATTATCTATCAAGAACACCTAATGCCATCTTTTGTCAGTATTGGGGAAATATTCGAACGATGCGTGCCAAAATAAAACTATTACATAGTTAAATAATTAAAAAGGCGAGCAGAGATCGGTTTGTTTATAATGTGTTTATATTCTGCCCGTGACGTCAATGCCGGACGCTCCGAGATAGATCTGACTGGCTTGCGTCAGAACATAAGAATTTGTAGTTCGTTTCAATATAATTTAAGTATTTTTTAAACTAATTACCATTATAAAACTAATTTTGAATATTGAAAGTACTTAAGATTCATATCTGAAATAGAGGCAGAAGTTGAAATAATCTGTGAATTAAAAAACTATACCTAACATGTAAATAAAAAAAATATTTATATTACTTTAAAAGTCTATAATACTGCAATATATGTACATTATTATGATTTTTTATTCCCCTAACGCATGGTTTGTTTTAACTGGTAAATCTAAATTGGTACAAGTCATTTGTACAACTCTTCAAATATAAATCAAACTGTGAGACTATTCATACTCATAATGAAACACTGAACATATGGACAATATAGGATGTTGTAAAAAAACGAAAAAATAATAATATAAAGTCGGTCACGAACTCACGACCCATTGAAAAGGGACAAGTTTTTCCTTGCGCATGCGCATGACTCACATACAGATGCAAAATTCGGTCAACGTGTCGCGTATCGTTGCGTCGACCCGCCATTTTTATCGAACTTCATGTTTTATGCAACTTAATTAAAAAGTTGCTAAATGTGTCTACAAAATCAAATATGATATCGTTTTATTCTCATTTAAAGAACATAATTTTATCCAGAAGTATTTTTACGTTATTAACGTTTATAACGTAAAAATAAATCTCTTCAATAAATATTCTTATCTTTCAATAAAAAAATTAACACCAGATTACACATAAAAATAGAGAATTTTTCATTATTATTTGCTATTATTGAAAATCAAATACATAAGGAGAAAAAAATATATAGGATTAAAAATGAGACAAGCAAAGTCACTTAAATCAAACAAGTTTATTACTCAAATATATAACAATATAGTTGATGATTACCAAACTTAAAACTAAAATATTACTGAACTTTTCTATGATACTCTGGAGTAGCATTCCCGTAGTCTTGCAAATTGAACAAGGTAGATCTATTCGTAACCATGTATTTAAGGAAGTCTTGTATGTGGGTCAGAACGTGTTGCAAAGACTTCTCGTCCAACGCGGTGTACGCCAACATTGGACCCATCTTCGCGAACAGTCTCAGCAAATGTATCGAGCCATATATTTGGGACATTGGCGTGTCCGGGTATTCCTGTAACATCTCGCTGTACTGCGGCCTTTCGAATTTGTATAGGAGTTGGGATCCAAGCGTTGCGTTGAAGTATTCCTTTATACCCTCAGTGATATCGACCAGGACTGATTCCTTGGCCTGGTTGTGTAGTTTGCTAGATTTCTTGAAGGCTAAATAGTTGTCGACTATCTGAGATACTGTCAGCTTGGCCGGCAGTATGGCCAGCTTCTGCTGTCTCGTTATCACATCCCAGTCGTCGACGAGCCACACTTTCAATTCTTCAGGTATTTTGATCTTCACTTCGACCTTTGCTAGGTACTGCTCTTCTGACTCGATGGACAAATCGAGACGACCACGTTTCTTCCTAAAAGAAATATAACCAATAAATTTCATGGCATAACAAATATAGGAAACATTAAAATAGGTAATTAATTATGAAATATATTTAAAAAAAGGAAAATAATTAAGTACCAATACTATGTGTCTAATACATTCATATTTATTAATTGAAAAAGAAGCTTATAGAGTTACTTTTCAATGTATTTTTTCAAGTTTTTTTAAAAAATTCTTACTTTCATTAAATATTATAATTTAACAGAAAAAAATATTCGTAAAATATAATAAAAAATGTATATAAAAGCGCACATTTCTATGTCAATGCTCACTTATGTTGTTGAAAGTATTACAACAATAATGGTAATGGAATATTTCTTATACATATTTATTAATTACCATCTTAGTAGGTAGGTTACTTTAACCAGGGATAACTCAATAATATCTACATAACCAGTGTACTGAATTTGATGAAGTTAGGTATGAAGCAGGAACCCCAAGGAAAGACATGGGTTATTTTTTTATACCTAACACCGGACGATGAATCTCTAAAAGCGAGTGAAATCGCGGGCGACAACTAGTCTTACGTATAGTTAAAACGGGAAGAGAATGAAACACGCCTCAACCGCTTAATTTGACCTCGTAGTTCAAGCCTGAACATATAGATGGCATTATAAGTTCGAATGATTCTGTTATAACGAAGTGACATATTTAAATTCAAAGTAGCGCGTAAACTTTGACATATCAAACGAGTTATTTTACTCGTGCAAAATTTATTCAAATAATAATTTTGTATTTTAATTTCATAACTCCACTTTGCTTTAGTTTGCAAGTTTAGTAAAAGTTATAATAATGCTATGTGTATTTATATATTGGTTGAATGAAGTATAGAGATTTTATAACTTTATATTCTAATTATATTATTTTTATTTATAATTATATTTTAATTCTAACTTTAATTGAAAGTATGTATTTCTGATAAAAATTACCAATTACGATTTTTTCCAACCTAAGGTTCCAGGTTGAAATACATCAATCCATCTGTGATTATTCATCTCATGACTAGTAAAAATAAAATAAAATATGATGGAACTAGCATGACTCTTAAATAAGCTTCAAATTTCTTAACAGACAGGAGACCTGCCTGTAGTGAGATACTTACTAACTGTTACAATCTTTAATCATATTAATATAACTTACTTAGGCTGATCGGAGCCAGAGTCTGCTGGAGTGTCTTTACTCTGGGTCTTTGTTGCTTTAGCTGGTGCTGGAGTTGTTTCCGTTTCCTTTCCTGGAATACAAACAATAAAATGTATGTACTACATATTTTATTTTTTATTTATTATTATTTTTATTAAATAAATAAACAAATTGCATTTTTTTTTATTATATATACATCTTCAAAAAGTGTCATTTTATATTCTTTAAGAATAAATTGATTTTATTGCTTATATGAGTCATAATAAATTTTTTTTAAATGTCAGACATACAAATTTTACAAAAAAATTATTAATAATCAATTTAAAATAATTTGATATCAAATTATTTAAAACAGAGATAAAACATTGATTATTACAACGTAATTAATTGACTATTAATATATTTTTAATAACTTTACTTGATTTATTTTGTAATTAATTATTAATCTTACCGGCTGGTGTGGAAGCACGAGATTCTTCTCTGGCGGGAGTCGAACTTGCAGCCGCTTCAGATTTTCTGCCTTTAGCTGGAGCTGTAAGACATGCAAAATTTGTTAAAACTTTATTTACTCAAATCAATTGTAACTGAAACCTTTTATGTTTTTAAAACTAAAATCCACACCATAACTAATAGATGGTTGGCGAGCTTAAGGAAATATGGAATAAGACATTTGTAGGCAGCAAATTGGTAAGTTAGTTATCTTATCATATAGGAGTATGTCTATGAAGTTATAGTGAACAAATTAGGTAGTTCAAATAGCAACCTTTACATGTAAAAGAAAATATATTAAAGATAGTAAATTGTATTTAATTGAGAATATTATTATAAGTCTAACATGGCAACTTTATCCAAAATCTTATTAATCCATTAGAATAATAGATGCAGAACAATTCCAGAAGGTAAGAAATCACCGTATACCTTAAATCTAAGAACTATACAAATTCATACTGTAAATGTGGGATACAACACTTATAATGAGATGTTATTCTCTGTATTGCTCAATAATGTTAATTGTTTTGCATAACTAATATAAACCAGTTACTATTATTTTTTATCATTATTATTAGAATACAGTTTCATTTTTACTTGTTTCATTAGCTAATAAATTTATATTTTTTTTTAGTGACAATATTGATGCATTTTGTGGTCTCCAGAAACTGGGGGTATAATTAAAACGTTATATTAGCCTCATTTTTATATATTAATTTAGGGAACTTCTTTTAGATTATGAATTGAGCTAACCCTAGTATACTCAGGGAATTTATTCATCTCTCAATCTGTATTAATATAAAGTTTCTTAATATTAGCTATATAAGCCTAGTATAAATGTACTACATATAAGTGATACCAATTCTGTTGTATACAACATGTTTAAACTCTTGTGCTCATTGTGTGGTTAAGGCACATAAAATCTCTCAGAGGGACTAACACTTAGTACATTAGCTCAGTTTTAAGATTACACACAACACAATCAATACCATTATTTATTTTTAAATTTGTAAATTGTATTTTAACAAGATATTCTATAGTTTTACAATGACTTTCACATGCAGTGCAGAAAAGACACTTTAAAGGCTTTGTTTGTTACAGACAACCAGCTATAACCTGGATGTTTCTTAGAATCTAAAATTATGAAAAATGTTTATTACATTACAATGCAGTCTGCACTTGTATTAGTGGCAGTTCTTTAAATTGTAAACTGAAATTAATTTACTAATAAATGATTTTTAAAATCAATGCAATATTATCATGAATCTATATTTATTATAGATTATTTAAATGATATTGTGTCAAGGAAATGTTAAAGTGGTTTATTTGTCCTTACTTCTGTATAGAACATTAATGTTCATACTCACTCTTTTTAGTTTTAGCTGGTTGTGCAGAGTGAGCTCTTTGAACCTCCTTTTGCCGCTGCACATTTGCTTCATTGTATTTCAGCACTCTACTTTCAGGAACCCATTCGTCCCAACTGTAATATAAATTACATTTCATGTATATTTATTAAACCTAAATTATTTATTAAACCTAAATTATTTAATAGTAGATAGATACATATGTATTGTTGGAAGTTTTAATTTTTACTTTATATAGACTTGACAATCACAATGTATGCATATTGCAAATGACACTTTCAATTAATAAAATTTTGCTAACATATTTTGATACACAGGCTCTACTCATACATATGCCAATGGCAATAGTCACACAGTTTAATTTGTAATTAGATAAAGGTGTCCCTTGAGAGCTTAGCTATAGTTAAGGGATCATCAGTGTCAAACATTAGGATTAAGAGGCTCCAATATGGTATAGAATCAAAGTGCACGGAATGTAATCTTCCTCTACCCTAAATAAGCGTCTAGACGAACTCGTGGTTCTGTCATTATAGTATTTTACTTATGACCACCATTATAAAAGCAATAACTACATGATGAGTTAATATTATGATTATATTTCATACAATAAAATATAATCTGTAGTTTCTATATTCGTACTGAAATATAAATAAGTTACTTACTTTTTATTCCATCCAGCATAATGTATTAAATACCGGACATGCTTGTCTTTAGTAACAGAACTTTTCAGACATTTTGCTTCATAAATGAGGGGACCGTGGAAGCATAACACTTTTTCACCTAAAATATAACAATAAATAAATACAAACTAAAACACTAATTTTATATTATTATGACATAATATTATACCTTCCGCAAATTTTAGTTTTGGAGCCATTGTATATTTTTTAAAATCTTGTTTATTTACGTTAATAACATAATTCCTTTGACAATCACAATGGCGTTTCCATTTGACAGCTAATCAAACGGAGTTACCAGCTTAAAAACAATTTACCGAAAAAAAAGTTGTTATACATTATTTATAGGTAAGGATATTTACCATGTTTTTTATTTTTGTTCGGTTGCTCGATATTTTCGACATTATCTACGAATGTCTTGTTCACGAAACATTCGTAGATAATGTCGAAATGAATAACTTTAATAATATAAATAACCATGTTAATTTAAAATCGTACATAAAATTGTTATATTTTCAGGATTGTCGTTATTTTAGAAATGTTTGCTTATAAAAAACTAATGAATTGTGTTAAGTTAACCTATTTAAAATACATTCCTTAAACCTTTCTAGCTCAGCTGGGGTAAAAAGGTGCAATTCAAAATTTCAGTTATCGTTTTGTAAAAGTCACGATGGAAAAAATATAAATGTATAATAAAATTTTCCAAAAAAAGTATATTCTTTTTATTATGCATCTATGCACTCATGAAAACGTGCCCCTTCATATTAAATCACTATAAACATGTATTGGTATTTTTTGGTAATTGGTATGAGACATGAGTGCGTGACGGTATAGTGACTCTAAGCTAATAGCTATTAGCTATATTTCGTAATCATGTCAAGACCGGCTCCGAATATAACTATTATTGTAACTACATAATGTAATCGTAGATCGTAAAGAATTGAAAAATATTTTGAATACGCGATTATTTTTATTAACCTTTTGGTATAAGTTATTTATTAATTACATAATAAAAAAAAAGAAATGTCTATTTCACTTAACCTCAACTTAGCGTTGAAGTATAAATAAAGTAGTAAATTGAAACTAAAATTTTAGCTGAGTTCAAAATAAGTTGGTGGTTAACTAATAGTAGCAAAATAACTACTGTTTACAATAAAGAGCAATAAAATGATATTAGCCTTTTATTTGAAAATCCTACCTACAATAACTACGCTATACAGTGTAGCATATCGATCTATATGCAAGACGAGTACTATTTAAGGGAAAATAATTATATTAATTATGTTTTCATATAACGAAATTTACAATAACTTAGGAAAATTGGTGTAATAAATAAAAATTTACGTTTTTTTTTAATAGACGTAACAATGTATAATATCGTATTGATAATAATTCATAGATATGGAAACGTTTCACGAACTTATGATCGTTTCGTCATACACACACCCACTTTTAAATATGAATAAAAATGAACCTTATGATGACACCCAACAGATTCATTTTGAACTGTTGAGACTATCAAAAAGCCAAAATGCCGTAAAAACAAGTATGACAAGGAATGATAAGCACGTCGAGTTAGCTGCTTTACAATCTACATTCTATTTTCTTTGTAGGTATAGAAACATTTTAGCGGGGCGGCAACGGCCTCGCTCAGTATCGCGGCATCAGCTGGACGCGCTCGCCGCTGTTTTAATTGTGTTGAGTTTTATTTTTCGACATAATGTCTCAACAAGGGCCGGCGTTTGATGCGAACGCAATGACCTTAACCCGATGGGTTTTGGCTCAACAAAGAACGGCACCAGAAGCTACCGGTGACTTAACACAACTCCTGAATTCGATACAAACAGCAGTCAAGGCTATACAGTCTGCCGTGAGAAAAGCTGGAATCGCAAAACTGTTAGTTCTATTTGTTTTTTCTATTCCATTTCATTCACATATACGTTTAAAACATATCATATAATTTTCATAATATATTATTGGGTACAGTTATTTGCATAGACTTCTGTAAATTATACTACCTATTTATAATGGTACTTACTAGTCCAAATGTTATTAAAAATATATGACTGTTAGTCAATCATATATTATTCAATGAAAAGAAATCTATAATTAAAAATAAAGGAGCTTGTAATGAAAAATGTACCTAACGAAGATTTGCCTTAGTTAGTTATTTTATTACCAGCACTTATATTATACTTTCGCTTTAATTAATATCATTAGCTTTACACGTAAAAGCGGATACACTGCATGATTCGCATTTTGGATGCCGCAGGTTCGGTGAAAAGATAACCTTTGGACTATTGTATTTTGAATAATATCGACTGTTTATGTAGGTGCCGCCTGGGAAATGTTTTAATTATAATAGCATTATGAAACATATCTTTCATTTTATAATCATTTAATTATTATTGATAATGTGTTTGGAAAGTCCCTATTCAAAAGACTTATTTTTCTTACATTTATTGAAACCATTCCCTACAGTCATGGAATATCTGGCGACACAAACGTGCAAGGCGAAGAAGTAAAGAAATTGGATGTATTATCGAATGACCTCTTCATTAACATGCTGAAGTCTTCCTTTACGACTTGCCTCCTCGTTTCTGAAGAAAATTCAACAGTCTTACAGGTGCGTAAAAAATGATAACTTTAATTAGAATTTATTCAAATGAGAGTGAGGTTCGAAGTGAGAGAATATCTAATAATATTATAAATGTGAAAGTTACTCAGCCTATTGTTCATTCACGCCACTGGACCAAATTTGATGATACTTGTCTTGACTTCCAAAGGAGGATATTGGCTATTTTTTATACCTGATGAACAACCCCCTAAAAGTGATCAAAGCCGCGAAAACTGGTTGCAAATATACCTAATAATAAGCTTTTCGTAGAAATAAGAATTATGGGGTGATATCATCCTGACCGATTTGACCAATCTCAAATGAGAATAGTAAAATATGCAGGAAATATTATAGTGCACCAATCTTACTTATGAGCGCCTATATTTACACGTTCACCCTCTTAATCAGATTTGCGTGCTATCCGAGGCACGTAAATGAAACTAACAAACTGGCTACTATTGAGAAATTACCAAAGAGAAACCCAATATTATTATGTACCCAATGGAATATTTTTATGGACCCAAACGGGGATTTGAACACATGTTCTCGAGATCAGCGAGGCTATGTATCTCGCAAATAGCTAGATCAACAGTCGGTTTTAAAGTTGTAGTACCTAAGTAGAAATAACAATAGTGAACCGGGATACAAACAGTACCCGATATTCTTAACTTTATGAACTTTGATTTGTTATAAGTACCTACCTATGTTTTAACTAAAAACTGTTGCTAAAATGATCATCAATCAGTTTCATACCAAAAGAAAGTACAAAACAAAAACATTTACTATGTTAAGTGAACTTAAATCCGGCTCAATGTCTCAGAACAGTTATTGTTATTTAATTTACGACTTTATATATATTACGATAAAATTTCGGTTTCTTAATAAACGACCATTTAAATTATCACTAGATATCAAGGTCACAACCTCAAGCATCTATAATAAACAAATTATTTGATAACTTCGCTATTTTTACATTATATTTGGAATGGAAACACACCCACCAAATTAGCAATTCATACTAGCTAATTATTTAAATATCAACGTCAAGAATCATTAAATTATTTCACTAAGTCCATATATGTCTACGTCCATATATATTTAAATTTTAAAAAGAACGTAACCGGTGTAAGCTTATTTCTGCAAATAATACTTAGTAATTAATTACGTTTTCTTAGTAAGGCTGTCATCGCTATTTATATTATTATTTACATTATATACTTAATTATAATTAAATGTAGTTCAATCATTAGCTCGTCACCTGAAGTTAATTAAAAAGGTCACTTGCTTTAATTTACCGATTCGAGCTCGAGATAAAATAAATTATAAACACAAATTAAGTATGTAGAGTCAGTTGCCCTGGCCCGGATTTAAAAGTGCGATAAATCCGCAATGTACCCACTGGCTGGCTCAACAGCAGTAGATACAAACTGTTATGGTCACATACTTGTACGGTGATAGGTACTTATTTTGCTCAAGAACTGTAATCTTGCAATATACTTTTTAACAAAACTTGATCCCATTCTCATCGCGCACGAATTAATTATATTTACACTAATTGTCCGATAGTCTGCACATAACACAAATGCGATACTAAAGCCAATAACGCAATTTTGCTACGAAAAAAGGCTAAACCAAGTAAAGGGTCGCAATTAAGTTTACAACGTCAATGAGAATGACCGTGAATATAACATTCATTCATTCTATCCTAGAGGGAGGATGGGAACTGGAGTTAAATGAACTGTGTTAATGTACTTACTAGATTTTACAGATAATTCAATAATGAATACTATTTGAAAACAATTACAGGTGGAAACTGAAAGGCGCGGAAAATACGTGGTCTGCTTCGACCCCCTCGATGGTTCATCGAATATAGACTGCTTAGTTTCAGTGGGCTCGATATTTGCCATTTACAAGTAAGCTAATTTTTTATAAACTTCACATTTATGTTAAACTTCTTTAATTATACGATTACAATGATATTAAAGCCTAAGACGATAATCTAGTGTAATCTGTAACAAAATATAGACAATAATTCATATATTATTATACACACATTTCTACGAGCATTGTTTATAAATGTAATATTAATTATAGGGTCAGGATATAGCCTAAATTATTGATCTAATTTTAATTCCTCATATGGCAATCAGGAAAGTATCTGGCGGCGAACCAACAGAGGCGGACGCTCTGAGGCCCGGCAACCAACTGGTCGCTGCTGGTTATGCCCTGTATGGTTCCGCAACTATGATGGTTCTGTCTCTAGGAAAAGGGAAAGGTGTAAATGGTTTCATGTACGACCCATCCCTAGGAGAGTTCATTCTAACAGACCCTAACATGCGGATACCTGATAAGGGCAAGATTTATTCTATAAATGAAGGTAAATTACTATAAAAAATTACGATTTATATATTTTTTTTGCAATGTCATAGTGATATCATACAAATTTACATTAATTATCTGGTTCTGTATAATCTGCACCACCATAATTTTATCTCAAACAAATAGATAAACCCCGATTGAATATGTTCTATAATCTTGATTTAAAACGATGATACATCGAAATGATACGTACTATAATAATCATGCTAGTAGGATAAAATTTTATAAAGATTGTTTTTATCACCAGCATAGCCAAACAGGGATGACAAAGTTTTTGATTTTTCCAGGCCGTCTTAATAAAAAACTTTTCTAGTCCAGTGTGTTATGTCCACTACAGATTACAATCGTTACTATTTATCGATCCATTCTTAAATTGAATAACAGATAAATGGTATCTAAAGTGATTTTAAAGAATAATAACAAAATGTATTTCCGACGCACACCTGTCTTGAATGATAATATAGGCTTTGTACCTCGACGTAATCAAAGAGCTAAATATGCATAATTATTACTAATTATCTTGTGGCTATAATAGATATCTAGTAATTGCCATTATTTAATCCAGTGGATTCTACTCATACACAACCTTATCATATACATACATATATCTAACGAATGAACGATATAAGATTTATCCATAGACAATGACTGCTTTTAAATTATAAGTAGTTGTTTAAGTAATTTAAATAAAATAATAAGTTTAATATTTCGTTTCATCTTTTTTCAGGGTACGCGGCAGAATGGTCGGAAGGTTTAAAGAATTACATAGAAGAGAAGAAACGACCAAAAACAGGCAAAGCGTACGGCGCGCGATACGTTGGCTCTATGGTAGCTGATGTACACAGGACGATCAAATATGGCGGGATCTTTATGTATCCCGCTACCCAATCGGCGCCTAAGGGAAAGGTGAGCTAATGTACAATAAAGAAACAATAATCTATTTGTGTATTTAACTAAAAATATTTTCTGTAGGTAATATTTTTAAACCATTTGAGAAGTAATGACGGTAAAATGCTTTCAAAAAAATTAAAAAGAATTATTAATCCCAAGCATTGTTTCGAAAAAAAAATATCTGACTGAAGAATGTCTATTATCTGTCTTTGTGACTGATAATGCGTTGCGGCTAAGTTTTCCGATAAACAAAATTATTTATGACAATTTAAACAATTAATAAACCTATTACAATAAGAATAAATACAGAATTCTTCGAGATGTCAGAAACAAAGTTGTAGGTGTGCTAATTAAATAATCAACGCATTATTGACGTGAAGTAACACCAATATTTTAAATCTACTTGCTATAGACTAGTTATCAATATTTAAATAACCCCGATTACATTTAAACATTGATCGGCCATTATGATTTTTAGTTAGTACGGTTTGTCATATATAATGTTTATGTGTGCCCATTTCTATTGTAGCTCCGCCTTCTATACGAGTGCAATCCGATGGCGTTCCTCGTGACTGAGGCAGGTGGTCTGGCCACTAACGGCTCGCAGCCCATCCTGGACATCAAACCCACTTCCATTCACGAACGAGCGCCTTGCTACCTCGGATCCAAGCTAGATGTAGAGGAATTGTTGAAGTTTCTCCATTGAAAATTAATAAAAAATGTTGCGACTACATCATCACTAAATGAATACATATTTACTTTAAGATATATGCTAAATCTTTATACATCCGGATAAAATGTTCCTCAAGATTACAAAAAATGAAAATATAAATAAAGTAAAAATAAATCATCAAGGTAATTGGTTTGTATATTTGTTCTCGTAAGATTACCACAATTAAAAAATGACGAAATATTTTAAGGAATGTAATGAAGAAAAAGAAACTGAATAAAGTAAGTCGTTTTTAAAATAAAACAATGTGTTCAAAGGTTGTTAGACTTTATTTATATACAACTAAGGCTTCGGTTTCAATTATCTTATTTAAATACTAAACAAGTCAAATTGGCTTATATTCAAACGTGTTTTATTCTGTAAATTTTGAAATGTAAATAAATTACTTTTTCTTATTCCGTCTTATTAACCTTTACATAAAATATACTTCCAACAAACTACATCAATTCAACCATTAATCTAATTTGCCTCCACACACACATAACAGTCTTTAGTTTATAATCCTCAAGCAATATCAATAAGTATTCTAAGGCTATTCGTTCCTATAAAAGATCGGTTTTATACAGATAAAAATAGTATCTATTGTAACAGCAATTGAGGTCAAATTACTTTAAATATATCTATAGTTATGACATTCTAAGCGGTGAGAGCTATGAATTGATGGAAAACATCCAAAATGTGAGGATCCAGATCTTGAGTAAATAGGAGTGTCTCCAGTGTGCTGCTATACTTCTGAACTTGCTCGTGATGCTGAAAACATAATTATAAGTTATTGATATGTACCTATGGAATAGTACTTGTCAAATTATGACAGTATAGTACGACACAAATTAGATGTAGCATCGGAAAATGCAATGGAATGAAAATAAAACCGATTACTGCCGATTTACACGACCAATAGAAATAGCTCCCTATCGCGCCATTCGACGCTATTCGTCGCTATAAATTCACGCGTCAGAGAAAGCAAGTGCATGTTATATGACGCGTCAAATTGAAGAATATATTAGGTCATATGATATTACAAGTTATTACGTTTGTGTAAAGATCATATTCGCATGAGAAATAAATATTGATAATTTGGGATAGCGTACTCAATTCGGATGTAATCGGTTTTACGAATTTTGCCGATTAAAAATAATATTAACAATTAAAAATATTCATTCAAAAATTATATTCGTTTTTTATGATGATTCGTTAACAAAGAAGCGCTTCATAGGTTTCGCACACAGGCGCTGCTAGGGGTCGGCGCGGCCCTGAGTGGGAATTTACAGGCTGTTGTTGTTTGTTGTTGTTGTTGTTGTATGTCTTGTGGGTCTTACCAGTAGGAAGACCTGTCGCAGGCGAGCGAGCGTGGCGCGGTACCAGTGCGTGTGCGGGTCGCGAGCGTCCGTGTCGGCGCGCACCAGGTGCTCCGACAGGATCATGATGAAACGCTGGAAGACGATCAGGAACAGACGCTTCTGGTCCGTGTGAGCCATCTCCAGACGCTCCTCCATTCGCTCCACCGCCTGCGAAATGCATCCAATACATGTACATATATATAGTGTAACTACAGGCACAAGGGACATAACATTCTTAGTTCCCAAGGTTAGTGGCGCAGTGACGATATAAGGAATAGTTAATATTTCTCACAGCGTCATTGTCTATGGGTGATGGTGACCACTTACCATCAGGTGGCCCATATGCTCGTCCGCCAACCTATACGATAAAAAAAAAAAAAAAAAGAAAACAAAAAAAAAAAAAATTATTGACTAGCTTTTGCCCGCGACTCCGTTCGCGTGGACTTCAGGTTCGTCCCGTCTATTTAAGACAACATTATGTCGTCCCGTCTAGTCTAGTAATCGCTTAAAATCGCTTCGTAAATAAGTCATTATTTCTCGTACAAGGTAAAGGATAAAAAAATGGTTATTGTGGGTTATTCCTAAGAGATAATACATATACCATCACGGACTTTTTTGTAGACCTTTTTAAGTTGTACAATACTGTAGTACATTGTTTTGATCTATCTTGTAGGATTCAGTGAGCGTTTGCAATGTAAGCGCAAAAAATGTGTTTTTTTACGACCTCACATTAGAAACCTAAAAAATTGTAGCCTATGTGTTATTCTGATGTATAAGCTATATTGTGGTAAAGTTTCATTTAAATCCATTCAGTAGTTTTAACGTGAAAGAGTAACAAACATCCATACATCCATACATACAAACTTTCGCCTTTATAATAGTAGTAGGATATGGATTTACTATGCTTCCTGGTTCTAAAAGCCTAATGGAAGGTAACAGATTTCAAGGTTCTAGGTACAAATACCAGGTCGGGTTAAAATTTTTTTATTGGGTTTGTCTGTCTAAAAATTCTCAACTTGAAAAAAATCCGTCACCTTTAAAATCCGACGGGATACCAAATTCCACGCGACCGCAAAGTTCAACATCAAGACCCCTGTCCGATCCATTTTTTAGACTTCGAGTTGAGAATTTTAACAGTTTAAGTGTTTGCGCAAACACAGGTGCACATGTCCTGCGTAGCTGTGTGGTTTCCCATATGATTGGCCGCCGCAAGCGAAAGCGGCCGGACGACATAATTAAGTGTTATTTAATGTTTAATGTAAATAGTAATAAGTACCTCTTCAGTGGGCTTGAATTGATCTTTTTTCTTTTTATTTCCGCTTTCATCCTCTGATTCGGAACTACTCGATTCGTCTCTTGCGAGAGCCTCTCTTGCTTCTTGTAATTCTTTACCTATGGGATAACAACAAGTACATTGTATCAAAACAAGAGCACTTTTTAACGTCATTTTGTAATATTTATAAGAACTGTAAAGCTACTACCGGTTCGGGTTCGGTTCAATAAACACCAAATAAATTACGTAGTTAAATAAATTGGAATAGATACTACTTCTCACTTTGCTTGCTTCAATAAGCATTATCTACAAATGATTGACACTTACTGAGTTTGGAGACGTGTTTGTTCATTTTATCAATGGTCAGATGCAGAATCTCCCACAGATAACCGTGCGTGAAGTACGGCGCCATCTCCTTGGAGAAGAGCCAAGTGGCCACCGCGCTGCACTCCACTATCTGCGTCTTAAGCATCTTGTCGACTAACACGCACACCACCTGGCTGTGACGCTGCCACAGTTCCCAGACATTGCGAAGCACACAGATTTGAGCCTCTTCAGATTCCGCCAAAATCTAAACGACAATTTTAGCTCAATATAACAATCAATTACTGTAGAAATTCGGGAACAAAAATGTATACTAATATTATAAATGTGAAAGTAACTGTCTGTCTGTCCGTCTGTTTAACGCTCTGTTACAACCAAATTAATGAACCGAATTTGTTTTAATTTGGTGTGAAGCAAACTCGAACTCCAAGGAAGGACATACTTTTTTACCTAACATGACAACCAATATGATAACCAACTCCCGAAAACGCGAACGAAGCCGCGTGTGAAAACTAGTAATTAATAACTGAGAACTTAACTCCTGTCTATTGAAGTAACTTACCTTAAAGACGTAATGGAACTTTGAAATAGCGGCGAAGCTGTGAGAAATACTCTTGCTGCCCAAGTTGAGCAAGGTCTGAACGAAAACGTCTATCTTCAGCGGATTGTAGGTGGTATGCGCGGCTGAAGCGTCGCCCTCGCGCAGAGGATTGGGCAGTTCCCGGAGCACATTCAGAGCCTCTTCCGGTGTGCATTTATTGCGGACGCAGACGACGAGCTGATGTGCCGCTTCGGTACCGGGTAGAGAAGCTGAGAATATAAATGTCAACGGTTAGTTATGTCATCTAACTCACGTAACGATTACAATTCTTTAAGGACTTCCTCGTAATTCATTGTTTTTGGGATCCACGATTCAGAGCTATGTTCAAAGTTAGAACCAAGATTGGAGCCAATAAAAACGTATTGGGATTTATTCCCAGCAAGAGAATTTAAATAGCGTTCCGAACTTTACTGGGATTCACTAATCAGGGTCAGGTATAGTACGATATAAATAAGATAAAGCATCGGAAAAATTCGTAAAACGGCCACATCCCAATGAAATGACTTCATAACCATCATCATCTTAATTAATTCTTAAGCGAAATTGAACTTCACGCAAAATTAATAATTCTAATGCCACATCCCTGCTACATATAAAATGTGTCGTATTATAATGTAGAAGTGTTTATATTCCCTTTTCTCGAAAGGTATATAAAGTTGGTCCTGCGCCTAAACTCTTATCGGATTTGCGTCCTATCGCTAAAGGGAATATGAATTGTGCTGTTGACTTCGGTCAGGATATATAAAATGAACTGTTTAAATTTAACAACAAAAATGATTGCTTATAATTAATCACTACAATTATAAGAAAAATTACATTAAACAAAAATTGACTCTGATACACTAAGGGTGTAATTTAATGGCATCTGAAATAGCATCTAAGAAAAATTTGATAATTGTTTTAGATAGCCCGTGAACAATACCTTAATTCAATTGCACAGTACACAACGACAATGCCGTAATGAGAAATTCAAATCTTACACGCCTCAATTAATATCAAAAGATAATGCATATGGTGTACAGGCATAATTGCAAAATAATAACGTAAGCTGTAACAAAAAACACTTAGCAATTTTGAACATATAACATAACATTGTTACGGCTTTGTTTCTGCCTTCGTGCAAATGGATTTTATTGAAACTTGAAGAAGCACGATAGCTTGATGTTAAATGAGATTGTGTTTTTTACAAAAAAAATGTATTTATTGTAATTGGTTTTGCCAACAGCTGACAGGTACGCGTGGGGCATAGTATAAATTTGAGTTACCCAAACAAAGACTTTCTTACAAATATATGCCAATTCCATCGATTATAAGTGAAGTTTCCAAAAACCATTCCAAAGTTTATAACGCTTAACAATTGCTCCAAAACTTCAGCTTTTGACTCTGTAGTTTTTGCTATGTGTTACAAGTGTGGTAGTCGATGACTTGATAAATAAATGCACAAATATAGAATGTTATTGTCAGATGCACCTGCCAGAAGCATAATTGTGTACAAGGGTAGTATTTCAAAATGCACTTTTAAATATCTGTTGGAGAAAATATTCTTAGACAGACTTTAATAAACAATGTCGACGATATGGGTTTATGAATTGAATGTTTGTAATTAACTGTATGTGTGTATACAAAACATTTAAAATTTGTCCTACACGCGATGATCACGCAATCTAACTAAGGCAAGCCCTACTGTAATCATTTTGATAATAATGGAATACTAACCATAATAACGACATTATTTCTACATAATTCACACTACATAATCCTTCAAAAATAGTCGGGATTCTTTTAAAAGAAGTTAGCTTCTAATATCGTAATTAAACAAATAAATTTTCAGGTATCCAGTAGTTTCTATTTCCACATTAATTAACTGAAGTACACTTTCCATCTTGGTTCGCGTGTCCAACTTGCGTTGTCATTTTAATGCAATGAAATAATTTAAAATTTCATTAATAGATTGTTTCAAATACTTCCTGTTTATAAGGTATTCTAATGTATAATTTAACATTCAAATAGCGAAACTTATGCAATTCTTTTTATTTATTATTGTAAGATATGATAAACATTCATGTTTTCTTTTTCACAATGATTCATATTTACAGTATATACTAATATTGCTTTAGTACTTTAACCCTTAAAATACTGGCCAAATCAACTCATTTACGGATGTTGAGTTATAGATTGATTTTTTAGCCAAATCTATCGCAATTAGTATATTATAGGACTTTTACTACAACAAAGATGCCTAATACTAGTCAGGACTTCGTTAGTTAGTCAATTTAGAAATTTCGGTGACCGTCTCTTGAAATATTTATTCAGTAAAATAAAAAAGTCTTAGAGAAACGCGTCTCTTTTTTTTACACGAATCCCCTGTGAGGAATATGCCGATCAGCTTGAATGAAATGCATCAATCACCGATTTCGATACTACGTAATGAATTGGGTCTTTAAATTAACAAAATCTATAAATCATAATCATTTTCTTTAACTTGCAGTAAGAATAACAACGAGAGCTTTAGGTAAACTGCAAGAAAACATAAATTCCTCCGATTAACATTCAAAATAAAACATAGGCAATGAATGGATTAACATCAAGAAAATTATATTGTCCAATCAAATTGAACCACCAATTGGAAGATGGAAATAAATCCAAAAAATAGGAACGGAGATAATAAAAAAAAACTTCATAATTTTTTGCTTTCAACTTATAAACTTATAGGACATCAATGATTATTAAGAACATATCAATCCTGATTTATTCGCCGACAGACCTGCCTTAAATGTATAATATTTAGCCCTATGTCTAAAGAATGTAAGAATAAAAGTGAATATGTCGAAAAGTGGCGTTTATTCCCTTCTTCCAATTGGTGGTTCAGTTATGACCTAAACGTCCAGAAAATTTTAAGCATTGATTTTGACATAACATTTTATTCATTAAATACCCTAACTGTATCTGCGTTAATAACTTCAAATTTAAGTGGAAATGGGATATTAAATCTAATTCAATTAATCTCGCATTGACAAGATATTGTATTTCTATAATATGTTGCACAAATCGTAGACAAGTAACGAAAAGGAAAACGGTTGCAATTTCCTTCGCGGGTATGTATGACGGGTTTACAACATCTATGGTATTGTCTGTAGATGCGTAGATCGTTTTAAAAGAGATGATAATCATCTATATTTCCAAACGAGGATGGTGTTAATTGCTTTGTAATTTTTGTAATTTCATAGACGTATTGTTGAACAAAAACGATTTAACATATTTAGTTAATAATGACTATACTATACAATATTCTAAAGTCTAGACTTACTTATTATGATAGATATATATTGTTATATTATTTTCGTAAGTATTAAAGGAAAATAGTTTTGTTAACATTTTATCTCCAAAGTACAGTAACTTATTTTTTAATTATTTTTAATCCGTATCCTCTCTTTCTCCTCTTTTATTAATATATATAGAGAACAAATTATATCTTCTTATGTATCTAAAGGATCTGGGCAAAAAAGTGTGAGCAGTATAAGCTTAATCGAACTTTCCGAAATTAACAAGTTTATGAAGAGTCGAGTACGCAGACAATTTTTTTTAAAATGCTATCCGTATCATATTTTGCCCTCACTATCGTGTGATACAGAAAATAGCAAGCCTTAGAAGAAAATATCTACATTTCGATTTTGCAATATTATTTCGAGCGACATCACCCCCACATCATGTCATGATTAAGCACATCTATGTCTAGACTGTACGTTTCCCTTTCAAACGTAATTAAAGTTAAGATTAATTTGAAGAAAGAAAAAAAACGATCGAAGAGGTTTTAAAGCAAAAAAATAAAATTAGATACTTAAAAGCAAGTAACGTTAGCAATATTTATTTAAATAAACACTTACGAACCTACTTTTCATACCTTACATTTAAAAAATTATGAATATAAGAATATATTTACAGACTGAAAAGCATTATCGCAATTTGTACGGAACTTTTGTACTTTAATTCTCTTAAACAATCGCGTTCTTTATTTAAAACAACTTTTTATGATTTCAATACATATCTCCATATTTGAATTGCAACAAGAAACAATTTGTTATTATGATTATGTATGACATAACGTATTGATTTTAAATTTTTTTAACAGACATGAAAATCCACAATTTTCCGCGTCAAGTGGGGTTGGTTACACCACGCATGCGCAGAGACATCGTCAGTTCGCGCTAACCGGTGCTCTAGCGCCGCACGCGTCATACAAATACTAATAAATACCGGTGGCGGTTTGAGTCGATCGTGCTGTGAAGTGATCGAAGATGCGATCCGCATTGCTTTGCGTTTTCTTTACACTAATTGTAAGTATAATGAACTAAATCATACGTTGCACCGCTTTCATTTGTGGATCACGGCGAAAACACGCGTTTCGAAATTTTATTTACAAAACACGTATTGTTTGTTTAATTTTAGAATTGTTTAAATAAATATTATTTATTAAATACAATATTCGAATAATGTCTGATAAACAAGTGAAGTTTCTTTTTAAATTTATTATCGTTATGAAGACATACATTATAATCGTAATTACTTTAATTAGTCTACTATAATAAAACTCGAAGCCCCCCATTTTTTGAAGTTTGCTAATCATTAGCTGAGATCAATATCACGATACTGGATAGAGCACCGACCTCAATGTCACGTATTGTCTCTGGATGGGATTTTCTCATGTATGTGGGGCAATAGACTTGGTTTTTATTGTTGTATCTTTGCATTAAATCTTGTGTTCGAATTAAATTTAAAATTCATTAAATATATAATTAATCACAGCTTAGAAACTATTTTATGATTATAGCATGGCTTAGCGGACAAGCATATGGTCCACCAATGGCACTTTAAGAAATATTTACTATTCCTTATATCGCCAATGCTCCACCAACCTTAGTAACTAAGATGTTATGTATTCTGTACCTGTAGTTACTGGTTCACTAACCCTTCAAACGCGAACACAATAATACTGAGTACTGTTGTTTAGCGGAAGAATAGATGGTAGAAAGAGTGGATGGTACCCAGACGGTTTTGCACAAAGACCCATCATCAAGTAAAGTAACAATGCTTTATAGACGTTACTCCATACTAAAATTTAATATTGCAAAGGAAATGTAAAATAACACACCACGCACACATTTACACATTTTTTTGTTTAATGTCAAATAATGGCTCAATTATAAAACTAACGAACGAAAATGCCTTCATTTCTATTACTACAATTAAAAGGTCATATATTTAAGACAATACGTGTTGTTTTAATTTTGTCTTACGATTGTTTTTATACGATATAAAACATCAATAACCAAAGTCTAGATATTGTTTTCGATCAGTATTTAATAAATATTGTTTGAAATATTATATCACTTTATAAATTTCAGTAAATATCCTTATTTAATTTCGAACGATCGTGAATAGTGTACTTTTGTTAGTGTTAATGTTTCATACGTCGCTTTGGTTTTATAACATACGCCTGTATTTCTTAACGTGATTCAAAGCTATGCAGAGTACCCTTGAAATGAAAATCGAATGTTAATATCGCTTATGTTACGAGCATCTCCACGGCTCTTAAGCATCTAGGTCCAGATGTTATCGAGAAAGATAACATTATATTGAGCATTAGCACGTGCTAGTCTCTAATAATTTTCGCTTAGCACTTATGCTTTTATTCAAATCTTACATAGACTATAAATAAAGAAATTATACTGAATGTACATACATACGCTTTGAAAAGATTCGAATGAAACTCGGTGTTTAAATTGACTGTCGTTGTTAAATACCTTTATTATTTTTAATTTTTATGACCATATATATCTGGCAAATACAATTTTGAATAAACGTAGATATGTTTATATTTTGACCAGTCTGTGCACACACTTGAGATAAAGTTATACATATTATTAATATTTAATATAATACAAATACCTTTCAATATGTTCAGCGATAAAGTATTGATATATTTTTGTAAAAATATATAAGTACATATATCAAAGTATAATATTTAAACGTTAAGTGAAAATAAAAATTAAGTAAGACACCTTTAACATTTTTGTAATCAAGATGACAAAAGATTATAGTTATTATTATGTGGACTTGTTTATACGAAGTTTATTAGATAAATTTTATTTTGAAATAATGAAAAGTATAGTATTTCGAAATATTTTGTATTTATTCTAATATTAATACTAATTTACTATTTAATCAAAATCAAAATGAATATATTAAAATTGAAATATAAATAAAAAATATTAGTGGAAAGTAATAAAAAGTACATTTAAATACCTCAATAATCGTCTTAAATATTGTCGGAAAATTTAAATTGTATTAGCCGATTGGGAAATCGCTTGACGAGGGTTGGATCGTCGAGCACGCAACAATTGTGGCACGCTATCCGAACGCGCACTTTCCCGCCAACCGCCATTTTACTTTCGAACGCATATTAAAATATTTTTTCAGTATTTGTAACGATTGCATTTACGACTTAAACATATTAATGTCATTGTTAATTGACGACGACAACTTATTATTGCAGATACAAAGAGGAAGAATTCGCGCTGAAAACGATGACTTCAGACCTACACCAATTCCGTTGAACGAATGGCATCACGAAAGAAGAGAAGGTCGCGCGGGCACGTTGCACGAAACTTTCAAAACAGACTCACCGCCTTCTATAGCTGCAGTACCCGCGCACTACTGGGAAGACGCTTTGAGACACAGCGTATATCTCACTCTCGTTAGAGATAAAATTGACCAGCTTATTGCCAAGGGTGACGTCATATCTCCAAATAGTAAACCTGACAGTTACGATTCTAAAGAGATCGATGATCACGATTTATGGGATAAAATTAAAACTGCACCTTTCGATAGACTACCAGAGGAGGAGCCAGCTTATTTCGGTGACGTCACAATAATGGCAAAGGGACGCCTTTTAGAAGAGAAAGGCGGGTTTCGATTCACTGAAGACGAAAGGACGAAAGAAAAATGCAGTGGTGACAAATGCATGGATGGTGTTAAAGCGTTTTGGTCTGTCAAACGCGTTCGACAGAGAGACCAAGAAACATCGCCTGGAAAATATCATTACGAGTTGACATTCTCTGTTATATCTCAGCTGCCTAAAAAGCAAAAGAAACCTTATGAAAATCCGATCCGAACATTTACAGTAAAGGAAAGTTCTCCAAAAGGCATAATAGAAAGACCACAGGAACATCGCAGATTTGACCCCGTATCTTTTCATACTTCACGGCCAGAAAGAGCCGTATGGGTCCACAAAAATATAGCACCGTCAAAATCTTTTACGGGAAGAAAACAATACTTTTCAGGGTTAGATAGAATTTTTTCATCGTTCTTCTCAGACGACGACAGTAGTTCATACGAATCAACACAATCCAAGTATAAACCCAACTCACATTCATGGCAAACAGGATCACAATATTCAAAAATAGGACATGTCGGCGTGGCTGTGGATAAACATCAAATGCCTTATCCGTACAGACCACATACTGCTCAACATGTTCAACATGTACGCCCGCCTTTACAAGCGCCACCGACCAATCAACAGCAACAATACTTGGAAGTTGGATCATATACAACAGCTAATAGTAATCCATACGCGCACTATTCATATGACCATCGCGTTGAATCAAGCCAACCAGTAAAAACCACTCGGCCTCCTGTCTTGCCCACACCTCTACCACCGGTATTGCCGTCTAAAGATCAATCTTCAGAGACGACGAATACGATGTCCATAGAAAGCACGGTTTTTACTCCGAACACAATGAAGATACAAAAACCTTACAACAAATATAAACCAACGCCAGTTAAAGTTAATTATTTATCCGAGCATGTAAGGCCCCCAGTTTATAATGCTCCACCTGGTGTTTTCGTTACAATGGATAAAAAACCATTTAAACCGATGCCTCCTTTGAAACTCGTCCACTCGTCTAAGACGCACAGACCAAATAAACCAATTGATTTCAGACCAAGTCCACAAATAATGGATCACAATTCTGACCAAGGTTCATTTTCTGATACGGCATTTAGACCAATAACAATGAATTATGGTGACAATAGCTCATCTGAAAGTAACGAATTTAATTATTCTAGTAAAAAAAGCGAAAACAAAAATCGAAAGAAACCTTCGAAGAAACATGAAAGTATTAGACCACACCGAATCACCACAGCAACTCCAGATATAATAACCGTTCAGTCTACATCGGAGGAAGAAATCGAAACAATGGATTGGACTAACGTTTTAGGAGCTTTTACTAAAACCACACCAATGGTTTCTCAAACTGAAAAAATGATAATACCTGAAACAACTACACATATGACAACAACCGTACCTGTAACAACCCCTAAAAAAATTGTAATAACAACAGAAGCCGCGAAAGAAACAACAGTATCAACATCAACAACAGTTAAACCCAAAAAGCGTACGCGACCTCCGCCAAAATTCGTAAAACAAGAAAAAATTAAGAAACACAAGCGGATCACTACTACTACAACGACTACTACTACGACTACTAAGGCACCAGATAGTGTTAATAAAAAAAGACCATTATACGACCTAACACCACAAGCAAGTTCAGCTGCGACAGGTTCCATGAAACCATTTAAAGTCAATGAATCAAATAACAAAACGATCTTACCCTCGACTTCAAGTACGACTACAACTACAAGTACAACTACTACCACAACTAAACCAACTACAACAAAAATAACAACAACAACTCAGGCACCCAGCACAACAGTGAAAAGATCTGTCAGTTCAACGACACAGCCAAAAAATAAAAATCGATTCCGACAATCGACGTTAATGTATAAAGGAACTTCAGTTAAACATGACAGGTGGAACTCCGCAGCCATGCAAAAAAATCAAACAACGACTACATCAATACCTTCATCGCTTTTGCATAGAAGGAAAGGTTCCAATTTTCATGGTTATATTTCATCCACTACTCCTCGACAAGTTGATGATGAAAAAGAAAAAAATCACGCAGATCGGAAATCGAGTTATTTCGATTTAAAGGCAAGTACTACTAAAACACCCGACGCCACACAAGCCAGTTCTAATTATGAAGAAACTGTGGATCAATATGAAAGCAATAGTGTGTTACCAATAGAAAAAACACATGAGACCAATGAAGATAATAAAAATTATAACAATGAATCCAAAGATCGTACGGAGTACATATTTCAGCCTACAACTACACCATTTTACGAAGTAGAGCAAACATCATCAATTGAAAAATTAGCGGAAGTTGATTCGACATCGTATTCACAGCCTAAAAATAAAACAAAGTGCAAAAAGAAAAAAATCAGTCAATCAACTACAGAAGAAAGTATGGATATAGATTTTGATAACCTTACAACAATAGTCATCCCTACAACAATTACACCTGAAACATCATCAGAAATACCAATTACAAGTGATATTCTTGAAGAACTGTTTAACTTTGAATTTAAGGGTAATAATGATGAAACTTCAAATGACACTGATAAAACAAAGTCTGATTTAGACGAAGAAGAAAGCTTAACTCACGAAAGTTTTTCTAAAATCGATACAGATTTTGACTTTTTAGGGGTGTTGAATGTTAAAAAAGAACATAGGTCATATGAGCAAAGCGATTATCAGTATGACAGTGATGATGAAACAGATGATACTGATGAAGACAACAGCTATGAAGAAGAATATGAAGAGAGCAAAATACCTTCCATTGATGACGATGATGATACTGAATTTGAGTCAGATGAAGATGATGAAGACAGAAATAAAACTATAAAGTCATTTAAGGACAACCAAGAGAAAAAACACTCTTACAGCTTTTTAGAGTTAATGGCCATGTCATAGACTGAATTTTCTAAACTATAATTTCACTTACAGCTTTAAATAAGTCACGAGAATATTAGTATATGACAAATGAAAAGGCATTTAAGATATATTTATAATTATATTATCTGTCAGTAAGTCTTTAATCAATTTCTGTAGCAGATTTTTCAATGTAAATATTTAATAATCTATTATAAGTCTAGAGTAATAAAGTATGTTTATATACAAGTTAATAAATGTTAATAATATTGATGTGTTTCCTTACCTGCACCTTCCATTGAATATTTGTAAATAGGCTCTGGTTTCAAAGGTACAAAAGCTGATAATGCTTCTGGTGTCATGTCCTTTATTCTTTGATGATATGATAACCTAAAATAATTTTAATTAAGCTTTATAAAAATAATAATCAATAACAAATAAAACTAAATAAATTGTGTAAATTTTCCATTATAAATGTTTAAGTAAGTGATAGTTAAAATGAAACATACTCTATATTTCATTTATGAACTTTGAAATTTCACTTCAAACACTAAATAATTGTAATTATTATGTACTAAGATGAAATTATGAATTAAAAAGACAATGGTTCGTTTTTAAACTTTGAATCAAATTTAATGTTGTTTACCTATAAGGATGTATCACCTCGAATGTCACCCATATTAAATATTTTATTTTTTAAAGTGTTTAGTGATAAGTCGATGGTGTAACTTTTTACAATAAACAATAAATAAATAATATTTATCTTATATTTGCCTACCTGAGACATTTACCGAGAACTTCTCTTATGAATCTAGGTTTTGGATGGTCTGGATCTAGCTGAGCACATGCTTCCCAGTCATCCCAAGACCAACGATACTGAAAGTTACTTATATGATACGCAAACCAATTCACCAATCTGCAATGATAATTATTTATATTAAAGGAAACGCTATAAGCATATAACATATTCCACAAATAAAAAGTGAATTCAAAAAAAAGTTACAAACCTATCAAAGCAAGCAATATTCATGGTATCTATCCTCATGAATAAAATTTCTGTTGCTTGAGCCAAAACTTGCGGCATAGTTGAAGGCTGTAGCTTACAAAGCTCAATAAGTATAGAGCCATAACATATTTCCAAATATCTTGGAGTTGGCAGATTGAATAATTCAGCAAAAATTACTTCCACAATACAATATTCTAATGGTATTTTAGCTTTGTATGGAAAGCATAAAAGTTGGGCAGCACATTCTTTTCTTTCCAAATGATATGCTTCTATTATATTGTGAAGATGTTCCTCAATGAGAAATCTCTCAATAGAATGGGCCCCCGGTAGTACTGGGCCATCAGGACAATCAGTGTAGTCAAACATACGGAATATGACTCTTGGCATTGGGTAGGTGTCACCATCATTGTGTGGTGGAGGCTGTAACGATAAACACACGGATATAAGCTTACAACTTTATTAAACGACAATTTTTCAAAATTAAATATTAATAATAATTAAAAGTGAAAATTTATGATAATTGTTTAAATACCTGTATTGCAGGCAATGTATGTTGTAAAGCTTCACACAATATAGAGTCAAATGCAAGATAAGGTCTTGGTATGTGCTTTTCAGACCAATTGTCTTGTCTGAGCTTTTTAATCTGTGCCCAGAGACAATCCAAGTATTCTTCTTGAAGATGTGGTACATCTGCAGACCAAACTTTTAATGCGGGCCAGTGTTTCTTACTACGTTTATTTAAAAACACATCAATTGTTACTAGTAAATGATCCAATTGGGATTCTTTCTTTTCATACAGCTCTCTTCCAACCCACGGCAAGGTTGACAACACAGCAAATACAAACCAATCTCTTCGTACTTGTGGAACTCCATCCTCATTTGCACAATCCACTAGTGTTTCTAATAGAGTAAGTAAAGATGATGCTGCCAACACATGACAGTTCACCAAGTCAGATATAAATCTTAAACAATAACGGGCTGCGTTCCATTTACCCGTTTTGAGGTTTTCTTTGAAAGTCTTTACTATGTAATCGACAAATTCACCTCCAAAGTTATAGTTTTTTGCATTGAGTAAACCAACTAATGTCGCGTATATAGTGCATTTCTCTGGCATTCGTATAGCACATTCAGTTAAAATACGTAAAATTTTAACACGGAAGGTACTTAAATCTGCTTCTAATACACTCGCCAATCCCTCTAAATTACTTTCCAAACTAGAACTGCTCTTTTCACCAACCCTTAAAATAAGGGATTCCAATCTATCCTCGATCTCTTGGTTTTCAGATACACGACGACGTTTTCTATTAAGCCGCTCTGGAATATCAAGAAAATGTTCAAAATAACTATAACAAAAAACTTTTAACCTGTAAACAGTGATAAATTGCAAAATTTACCATATCCATCTTCTTCGTCATGGGCCCGTCTACGATTCATGATTATTGTTCAAGATTGTAAATTTAACCCAATATAAACACTCCGTGAAAGAAACAAAATGAAGAAATTCCTAGTCAAAACTGTAAAAGTAAATCATTAAGCCAAATCGGCTTTTGCTATCGTCAAACGAAGTATCACTATCGTCACATAAAATCCACAGAATAAAAATCTCCAATTTGACTATACTATTTGACACAAATATGAAATATCAAAGCCGACAATGTATCTGGAAATTTGAGTATTTTTTATTAAAAACAAATAATGTAGTGATTAAAGAAGAACCTAAAATAATTATATATATTTTTCGTAATACGAATAATAACAAAACGGCTATCTGCGAAAGGAATAAATAATCAATAAGACGCTAAAATATGCTTGTGTACACGGACTACGTTGAGGCTTGATATATATATTTTTATAATAGTCTGCAATTCTGCATGCATTGTTTGTCAAATTGACAAATTTCCAGTTTCTATCTGTTATTAGTCAAAAAGTTTGAATATTATATTACTCTAGGAAACAGGAGTCAAGGGCTAGGAAATGAATTGAACTAGGAATGCCAATATCCAATAAACGATCCCTTATTAAATCTACACATTTAATATTCGTAAATCAAAATAGAAATAAACTTTACTTGTCATACGAACACAATTACTTTGCAATCAAATAATACTGCTCGTGAATAAAATAAAAACAATATTTTGGCAGCGGTTATTTCAATCAATGAAAAAACGATGTCTTGCAACTATGCAGAAGGTTTATCGCCATATGAACATAAAGGTGTTCTTGGAGTGCCTGAGGTAAGCTTACGAAAAATGATCAGATATTCTTCACAAAAAAGTTAATTACGAAATAAAATTGAACTCATAACAAGCCTTTTTATTTATTTTGAATGAATTTGAATTAATTGGTTGCTTGCATTTTTATTTTCAGAAATTCGAATCCATTGATAAATTAAATGAAAAATGTATTGCTTTAGCTGAACTTATAAAAGAGAGTAAGCACATAGTTGTACATACAGGAGCTGGAATAAGTACTTCAGCTGGTATACCAGATTTTAGGTAATTATGAATATTCATTCTTTTAAAGCTCAAAGATGGTTAAGAGATTTCTAAGTTTAAAAAATCACCTATATAATTGTAAATTCAATTTAAACAATTCATTTTCAATTAAAGGTAAAGAACCTAAAGAAATATGAAAATGAAATATATTAATATTTTCAGAGGTCCAAATGGAGTCTGGACTTTAGAAAAAGAAGGCAAGAAACCATCTATTAATATCTCCTTTGCAGATGCCAAACCAACAAAGACACACATGATACTCAAGAAACTTGTGGAAAGTAATAAAGTACAATATATTATAAGTCAGAACATTGATGGACTGCACTTGAAATCAGGATTGCCGAGGAAGTATCTAGCTGAATTACATGGAAATATGTTCATTGATGAATGCAATCTTTGTAAAAGGTAAATAGTGCAAAATAAAACTAATACTTTTTTTGGTTTTACACTTTGCTATTTATATAAATACTGAACAATTTTACTATTGAGTTTTATATGTACTGTATAGTAATAAATATAAGTTAATTTTTTTAATTTCTACATTTTAGACAATTTGTGCGAAGTCGTCCAGTAGAAACTGTGGGAAAGAAGTGCAGTGGAATACCTTGTGCTTCAGGGCATGATGGTGGAAGACCCTGCAGAGGTCGGCTTTATGATGGAGTCTTAGACTGGGAGCATAGCCTACCTGAGAATGATCTGCTAATGTCAGAATGGCATTCAAGGTATATTCCATAATAAAATTTTATAAATTAAAATAAATTGTGTAGCCTATTAACTAATACTTTATTTGTTTATTAAAGTATTAGTTAATAGGCTACACAATTTATTTTATATATCATATATATATATCATATATATCATATATATATATCATAGCTGAATTGCGAAAGTTATTTCTAAGTTAAAATGAATGGTTCTTTTACTTTCAATATAGTGAGCACAACAGTGTTTTGTATCAATATTTTGAGATGATAAAATCATAGTAAGTCTTGGGTTCAAACTTATCATGACAAGTAATAGTCTATGTTAATAGATGATATTAAAATCCCAATACCCAGTTGCTGGTGAAAATATCTTGTTTGATACTTTATATTGCCCTCAAATGAAATTCAAACCCAAGACTGTATAATCTGTAGTCTCATTAGTTATTAGATATTCTTATTTATAAATTATACTAATAAAAACATCACTATATTTCAGCATTGCAGATTTGAGTATATGTTTAGGGACAACACTTCAAATCATTCCTAGTGGTAATTTACCTTTAGAAACATTAAAGTATGGAGGAAAACTAGTCTTATGTAATTTGCAACCAACAAAACATGTAAGTTTCAATACTAATATAGCAGATAATATTATTTATCTGTAGATTTTCTCTGACTTGTTTAAGCCATAATAAAACCTTAGCTTCACTCAGAATTTAGAGTTTATTCATAAAGATTAATTATAGGAAGCCTTTCCATCTTTGCAATTCATATTCCTTATAATCCATATTTCATCAGATTCAGTTCAATAGTTTGTCTGTAAAAGAATGACAGACCAGACTTAACATTTTTATTTATGAGATACTTTCGTATTTATAATATTACTATTAGAATTAAAATTAATTTTCCTTCTTTTTAGGACAACAAAGCAGACTTAATTATAAATTACTATGTAGATGATATATTAGATAAGGTCATGGAAATACTTGGTATAGAAATACCAGAATATAATGAATCCGAAAACTTAACTAAGTTGGCTGAATCAGCTATTGTCGATTGGACAATAAGTCGAAAGGACATATTATCAATGGAAAAAATATTTAAGGCTAAATGTAAAGGTGTGAAGAAAAAAAGAATTTTAAATAAAAATAAAAGAAACTGCCTAGATATGTTAATTAATGGGTTGGATAAAGACGATGACAAATCAAAAGTGATCAAGCTGGAAATAAAAGAGGAAGACGAAAAAGATTGTTTAGTAGATTCAAATAATATTCAATTAAATGAATAGTAAATTCAAATTGTTTTTATTTATTAATATTTGCATTGATTTTGTGTATAAATAAAATGACATCAGCCATATCAAAAACATCTAACAATGCATAAAAATAAAACAATTAATTATGATAAATTTACCATTATAATTTATTAAAATAAAAATATAACAAAAGAAAATCATTTAAAAATGTATGTCATGGAATGTTTAGAATATATAAAAATATAATATCTGTAACATAGAATCTAAGTTTTATCCAAAAAAAAGTAATACAATTTTTAAATATAACATGATATACTATATTTTCCATTTAACTAAAAGAATAACTGTTAAAACCATACTCAACAACCACCCTAATCGTAAACAATAGTTTACATATAAAAATATGAATGGATGTTACTAAATATCATTAAAACAATTTATTACTTTCTGATTATCTAAATATATAAAATCACTGATATTTATTACCATAACATGTTTACCCATAATTATAAAAACCATAGCATGACTAGTTCCATAATTTTATATAAGATCAATGTTTACATTTTGATAATCAGTTATAAAAATAGAGATATGGTAAACAAACTGGCATCATAAATTGAACAATTTATGAAAAATAGTATCAAAGTTTTTTATTAAAGGCCAAATCTGAATTCGATATAGAAGCTTAATAAGGCTTTTTGTACATGGCGCTGAAAAAGACCCAGAAGAATTTTTGCACTGTATGATTTTTGGCGTCTTTAAAAACGAGTACAAATGCAAAAGTTATATAACCACAGACAAACTCTTTTAAGTTTCTGTCGTCAGAAAATTGACATTCAGATGGAAGAAGGCAACTATTGCACACAAAACATATTACTATAACTATGCAAGGTTCATTGGTAAGGAGATTGAAATACAATACAATTTTATACGTTATTGCAATTGAGTGCATATTATTAATGTGTTCAAACATAATTCCTTAACTATTTATCCGAACCAAGGACAACTAATATTTCATTGACGTATAAATAATGTATACATGTATCTACATAGAAATAATTAAATAACTTACTTTATATAAAAATATTTGGTATTAATATAGTATCACAAATTTTATATCAACTACTATTTTTGTTATTTTTAATTTAACCTCATTAAAATTAATTTAAAGTCTTTGCCACTCAATAACATGATATGAGTTAAAAATACATCCACAGATTTAAATACATTTATCGTTCAGTTATTTTAGATCAGTACATTGGCGGTGACCATATCTACTCTGACAGATTATTCGCAGTGTAAAAAATATTATATTGATTTGTTTACTCTGCAAACCAGCATACAACAATATGAAGTATTGGTGCAAGGTACCATCCCAACAGAACTCAAACCAAAGCCGTAGCATTGGTTATCAAATTTCACTCACCCTTATACTATATATTTGGTGTTGCCATTTATTTAACAATGTTAAATCCCGCCGCCTTTTGTGCCATGCTTTATTTTCTTATATTTATTTCCTGTGTGTTATACTTGTCTTGGTGTACAATAAAGAATATTATTATTATATTATTATTATTAAATATTTATAAATATATGATGTGCTAGCATAGCAACCGAGCGGCCTGCAGTGCGGCGAGCGCGGCGAGCGGCAGCACGAGGTTATCGACCTGCGCCGTGCGCGCCTCCAGCCCCGCCGCCGCGCATGCGCACACCGCGCAGCGCAGCAGCGCGCACGAGTTGTGCAGCACGCCTGATCAACAAACATATTGACAACTATACTATCGAAAGGCAAAATCTAAATCCATACAAATAAATAAAATCAGAGTGTCTGGTTGTAATATTAAAATAACCGCTTTCTGATACATGCATTTATATACGGTACACATACCAAAACACACATTTTTAGAATTTTTGTCTGTCTGTCTGTCTGTCTGTCTGTTTGTTCCGGGTAATCTCTGGAACGATTGGGCCGATTTGAACAGGACTTTCATTGGCGGGTAGGTAATGTACAAAGGCGTAACTTAGGCTACTTTTTATACGCAAATAATACAAAGTTTTGGAAATATAAACACCCAACTTAAGTTGAGCTCTTTCTGATATGGTTGTCGATATGAATTGGGGGTCAGCTTATACTGGTACTTGATCGGATGTATGTTGCGTTGCGTTTTGCAAATTTCCCACGCCACGTGGACGTCGTCGTCTGTTTGTAATTTTTTTACTACGTGGACATGAATGTATACACGGTACACATGCCAAAACATATAATTGTAGAAATTTATAACGAGATGTCGTAAGCAAACAAATTCTGTAGTATGTTTAGTATCAGTATTGCACCCGTGCGAAGCCGGGGCGGGTCGCTAGTCTTTTAATAAAATTATATACAATAGAATCAGTCATCGATTACTTTCAACTACTATTATCCGTTTAGTACGGTCAGCACAAATCAACTATTACTACACTTTAGATGATTGAAAAAAAAAGATATATACGTAATACGAAGTAAGAATTAATAAAAACGATGGAAATAATTCATGTCTTATTAACCATTAAGCTTTCCTGATTTGATTGTATTTATGTAAAAAAAGAAATTGCAAATTCTAAGAAGTATCTTACCAAATAGCTCCAAGGCATATACTGTTCCCATCTGTGAAAGAACATTAAATAATGTGCCCTCTAATGTTCTGCTACTATCTGCAAAAGAAATTAAAATATTTTAAGACACAGTTCTTGTATAATGAGTAATTTATTATGTAAAAAATACATGTCATGACATATATGTCCCTTTATGTTACCTGGCCACTTATTAAATCCAAATCTGGAACCAAACCAACTTGCGGCCGTGTCACCTATTCCTATGGATAGCACTCCACTGAGCAGCTCTAATTGCCTGTCCTCTCGGTTAGGTACTACCAGTAATGGAAAAGCCAATCCAACATATAGATATAGTGGAGTCATTGCAAACAGGCCACAATCCTGTCAAAACAAGACAGATTTAAATAAGTATAGTCTAACAAACTTAGAAATATATTTTCAATTAGCAATATATTAAAAATACCTTTTCATCACTATAGATTAAGAAGGCAGACTGCAAAGCTGAAGATATTGGTTCAATGCCTGATTTTCTTAATGCCTTAAATAAAAATATGAATATTTTAATATTATATTATGGTTATAGTTGACTTTACACAAAAGTATGTAAGTATAATAATCATAATTGCTTATTTTTAATTCATTCTTCTATATAAAGTGTTATAGTGTATTTTTGTATATATAGTGCTTAAATAGCACTTAATGTTATTAAATCATATGTTAATAATTTATTATTCATTATTTTAATGTGAATATTTAATCCATACGAATTTAGTATAATAAGACAGTAATAGAAAACAAATAATAAAAAAAGGTACCTCTACAAATATCAAAACTCCGAGGCCAATTCCTGCTGCAAGTGTCATTAAATAAATATCAAACATAATCCCAGAGAGGAAGACGAGTGAGGCTAATACGTGAAATGTCTTCCTTGTGACTGTACTCGCTTTGATCGCCAGTTTAGTGCGTACAAGTAGTGCGCATATTGCCAGGATCACAAGTATAAGCCAAAATATAAATATTTGTACCTGAAATAAAAAAAAAAGTTTCTATTAATCTATATTATTGTTTTAGTTTATTTTATATTAATCTTGTTCTTCTTTTTAATTTTTCTTACCCGATTTTGCTTCATGAATACATAATTTAATATTATGGCCACAAAATTGGGGCCGAATAAAGATTGTAAAATGAGTGATACAAAAACCACAGCTGATCCAATAATGTATACAAGTGTTTTGAAATTTCTCTGTGAATCATTCAGGAAGTACAGTGCTGTAACAATTAATCCCACGGTTGATAATATTGTCTGAAAATATTTAAGATATACAACAAAAAAATAAATAGCATTTTTTCATACCGCTATATAAATATAAATTCTGAAGTCAACTTACATAGAAAATTAAGCTAATAAATTCCATCTCCTTGTCATCGCTGTGCATTTCAAATATGAATTTGATTACAGACATTACAGTAAACAAAACAATACTCTGTGACACTATCATTGCTTCACCGATAGTGAATGTCTTCTGGCATTTTGTTAAACATAGTCGAAGCACCCATGCAAAAAGTATTGTTGATGAAAATGTTACAGATATTGAAAATATTAACCCTGCAAAAAATGCCATTTAATTAAAACAGAATTTTCATTACAGTTCTGTAATGTATATATATATGAATATGTAATAATGTAATATGTATATGTATATGAAATGCTTATAAAATTACCTTGTCCAAGAAAAAAATTTAAAAGTACTGCAGCTATTATGCTAGTTGCTAAGCATCCAGCGTAAATTGGCTCCTTCAGAACAACACTTGATGTTGTAAGAAATATTATGAACAGTACACAATAACATAATAAACCAACAGATATTAGGGATGTTATTTTATATAATAGTGTAACATTATCAGTACAAGTGTATACTAATAAAACTGTGGGCAGTAAGAGATGGCACCATAACCCATTACTATTTGCTGGTCTGTAAAAAAAATGAGGCATTTATCGTATTTATTTGATGGCTCGATTTAGCCGAAGCTTAAATAAATGAGAGATAAATTCTTACCTTGTATTTATATCTGCTTCTTGTAAATTCATAGAAATCTGCCTGTCTATACATTTTAAAGGCCTAATTAATTTATTTTCCACTTTAGATACAATTAATTGAAAAAAAGTGAGAAGTCTAGTCATTTTTAGTTTTTTTTGTTACAATTAATTTTATTGAATAAAAACTTGATTACAATTTGATTTTCATAATATTTCATACAATATTCATAAAAATTTAATAAAATCACACAATCCGTATAAACTCGATGAAATTCATAGAACTCGAGTTAAGATCAAAGTCTAATAATGTTATTAATTGATATCTGTATATTTTATGTAATCTTTTCCGGTATAATTAACAATTACAGAAGCATATTTAAAATTTTTCAGTGAAATATAGGTAGTGAATTGATAAATATATAGTTGTCAAATGTCAATGTGAGTAAAATGACAGCCATAGATAATACTTAGCTTATGAGCTTACGTCGTAAGCTATGGAAAATAGAAATGGAAAGACAAACTATTGTACTTGCGACAGCATTCTAAAAATGTTGTGCCAGCGTGAATAGTCTAAGATGTTAATAATCAATATAATTATAAATACAAAGCTGGCACTCGCCTTGAGCAGATAAATATGAGCATTATTTAAAACAAATATACTAACAATTCGTACGAAACGAATGTTATTAGCAAATTGCAAGGAATCGGATATCTTAAGTTTCATTTTGAAATAGATTATACATTTATCATTCAAGAGTCAAGAAACTGACGACCGAAAAGTCATAGCCAACCATAAAGCAAAACATCTGTGAATTATCAATTTTGACTTTACAGTATACATTGTAGAGCATCTGTACTACTCTATCCATATTGCCATTTGCCATAGTGTTTGTTTTTGTTACAACTTGTGAGGTGTGGACGTATATTAAGGAAAATGTTGCGGAATTTAAATAAACTAGTGCAAATACAAAAAGCGAAGTTCGCGACTGCATCGGCTCCGGCCCCGCATACCAAACCTGAAATTTTATACACAGGGGTATGTTATATTTTAATTATATAATTAAATAACAAAAATAGAAAAATATATTTAAATTAACCATTATTTTCAGTGTCAAAGTTTGTCGGTGTTTATAGTATACTAATTAATAAAGGGCAAGATCGGAATAACGATATAATTCAAGGTCAAATTTCTCATGTATTCATTTTTATCATTCTATTTCTAGTTTATGAAAACGTGTATAGTCCATTCCAATGACAAAAGGAGACATTCAAAACATACCGTATTTTTCAATATCACAAGTGTTTTGTTGATAATTCCACTATAAGATTAATTACAAACAGTTCTTGATTAATATATCTTCATTTGTAATACAACAATATTTCACTAAACTACATAGATCCACTTTAATTTCACTTCCAAAGTAACGAAAACAGTTTTGTCGACATTCAAGACGCCATTTCTCGATGACGAACATTAAAAATAGGGGCCTCAACTAGGCATGTTCGCTAAACGAATGTAGACGAATGAATTTATACAGATAAAAAATATATTATTTTAGTTTTAAAATTCATTATAGATATTTTTTTTAAATATGTTTATTTAATTGGTTGTAATATATAATATGAATTATTTATTAGAACCGTAAAAAGTTACCTAACGATAGATAAAAAAGTTAATTTTATACAGTAAGGTTTTTACATAAAAATAATATTTTTACCAAAAATGTTAAAAGAATTATTTTACTTAAAAATAATCTCTTATCTCGAAATGTAGATCAGTTTTGTGCATAGCAATTTTATAGTTTTGAAAATAATACAATGTTAAGAAAGACATTCGTCTCTCATCTTTCGTATCATGTGCACGGATGCATATTCGGAATTCTCTGAAGTTTTTTATTACGACCTGACTTTGTTTAAACGGAAAATTACTTTTAAAATAAAAAAAATATATATCGTTCTTTAGCATTAATTACCCATTCATTCAATTATTTTCACCTCACTAGTCGAACGCAAATGACATATCAATTCAAGGTCAAAGTTGTTTATTTACCTTTTCTCCTCTTCCCATTGGAATAGACTATATCTGCAAAAATTCCTTGCAAAATCAATTCTCGTGCATGTGTTAAACTGTTAATCACATTTACGCATGTCTTAATATTTAAATTTAAAACAAACGATTATTTAGTAAAACTAAATCAATTTGTGTATAAAAATTACAAGTCTTAAATTTTACGCTTATTTCAATTCAATTTAATAATTAAATAACATTTAAATATTTATTTTTATTATCTAGATATCTAATAAGAAAATTTTATAGTGATACTATTACTGTTATCTTGATTGATTCGTTGAAAATAATTTATTTAATTAACTTCAAAACCTTTCCGTACGAATATGATCTTCATAATAAAAAATAACACGTGTTACGTTGTTACCAATGTTATATTATATATAGCGTCACTATAGCAAAATAACAATGGATTAAGATTAAAGAACCGGCAAGAAGGAATGTTATGATTTAATTAAATTATTTTAAATTATTGCATAAAATGTATGTAAACTTGGTGTTACTAATTTATCTTTACATCTCTTGTTTACACAATTAATTGTTAGTGTTTATTAAAATAGACATTGTTACTAATAGATTACGCAAGATTAATGTAAACAACTTATTCTTTTATAACGGATTTTGAACAGAAGTATTTAGATTCAGCTGAATGATTTCTTTTTTGTTTCCTGAACATTCTAGAATATTTTGTTCATACTTCATATATCTTTTTACTGTAAATATTTCTCATAAGTAAATCAAACCAGTTTAAATCATGAAAGAACACGCATTCCCCTCGATGCGCATTGGTCGGTTTTTTTTATTAAATTGTATATCATGGTTTGTTGTTAAACATGTTTTTATCGAAGCCTTAACTTTAAACCCTTCCACAGGCGGTTTACTAGTGTTTATAGAATTAATGAGTCGGCGCGTTTCATTAATTATTCTATAAGCATACAAAATACATATATATTTCCTACTATAGGGGTTAAGCTGCTGGCGAACCGGCGGAATTAAATTATGCAGGAGATAATATGTTATATTATTAGAATTTTACTAGACGCGAGAATTCCCCATCAATTTGCTCGCCTTTACCGAGATTACAATATAGCGAAAAATAATGCGTTAAATTGCAATCATATTTCACGGTTTACAATATTTCGACAGATTACAGTCAGACGAGACAGATTGTAATCTAACGAATTTTGTAATCTCACGGTGACATGTATGATTACAAATATATAACATATGTTTTAGTATTGATATTTGTGAAATTCGTGAAAGTTATCACGTAAAGAATTCATTTTAGATTGATATTATCTAAATGATAAAAATACATCTACTATTATATTCGGACCTATTACCTTAGCTAATGTTTTAATTAATAAGCGAATACACTTTATTATATTCCAAGCGTTTTAATAATAATAACAGCTAATTAATGTACTAAAATATTCCTAATCAATACAGCACATATATATGTGCTTAATTTGTGTTTATAATTCATCTCTTGAAGGAAAACATCGTGAGGAAACCTGCATGTGTCTAATTTCATCGAAATTCTGTCACATGTGCATTCTACCAATCCGCATTGGAAAAGCGTGGTGGAATATATTAATACAATACAAACCCAACAACCAAATACAATACAATACAAACCCTCTCCTTAATGGGAGAGGAGGCCTTAGCCCAGCAGTGGGAATTTTACAGGCCGTTACTTTACTATAATACACTAGCGATCCGGGTGCATTGCTGATTGATACTAAAATATAGTAGAGATAGAGAATGTCTAAATTATCAATGTTTCTTTATTATATTGTGCATGTATAATTATGAATCACTCTGTGTTTTAAAAAAAGCCAATCGAATCATCATCAAATCCATTGTGTAATTTAAAAGATCTAAGCATATAAAGAGACAGCGGTAAGCGACTTTGTTTTACACCATGTAGCACCACAAATTCTTACTAAGATATTGACTGTGTGACTGAATTATGAATCCCCAGCAAAATGGGCGTTGTACATATTATCAAACGGGTTATAACATAGTTACAACCGATTCAATATCGCGGTATCTCACTGCCCTTTAAATTTGTCAAGGACGAAAAAATGATAAAGGTATATCATATCATAACTTCGCTGTATTATTAACTAGCACTTATATTACTGATCAATGAGATTGTTTAGGAGAGATTTTAGCCAAGACGGTCAATATTGGTTTGGATAATAACTGCGTGAGAGATATGATTCTATAAATGGCCGTGCAATAAGTATGACTTTGAAAGATGGGGAATTTAACAGCCCGTAAGATGGACTTGCCTTTGGGCGTTTGATAGTCAACACTCCAGACAGGGCTACTAACAGAAAGAGCTAATAACTTTTATTACCAACGCGATCAGTTAAATTATTGTAATGTATATGGCCATATGGGTAATATTGTTGTATATTGTTTAGCGTATGCCAATGTACTGGCTAATATGACTTGTATTATTTTATATGTAATTTATTTTCATGAACGAACGGAAACCTTATCTTCCCGCCATGGACGAACTGACAACACAAAATAAACAAATAAGTCCAACTGCACTATATAATTTTGGAATACTGATAAAATATGTATAGCCTATTCCAAATAGCTAATAGCTAAGCTAAGTTGTTCACTACAGTCAGTTTTTGATTTATTTATTTATTGTTATTTAAATCAACATACCATTTCACTAAATTATATTATATGCACTTTCATTTGTCTTTCAAAATTCCGATAACAGTTTCGTCGATGTTCAAAACGCAATTTCTTCGCAAATCCATAGTGAATATCAAAGATTATTCAATTCTTGACCAATGATATTACCCCTAGACGTTTCATTTTATTTTTCATACGAATATAATAAAATCAGTTTAAAACCTGTTCTTTCTCTCACCTGCGGTTTTGCATAAGTGCTTCAAGCGCGTCGTTATGTTCAAACTTTATGAATATGAACATCATAACAAATCCATTGGTGGTATGTGTGTAGTGGTTTATTGTATTATTGTTATATGTCTTTAATAATATGTCAATTTGGTTCTGTGTTCGCCAATTGTGTTGTTTAGAACACGTAGGCATCGAACATTTATAATTGTACATTTTATATATTATCCTTAGTATCCAGTAGACATCGTTTTTGATGCATGCATATAATTGTGTGTGGGAGGTAAAACTAGGTTGTACTAAAGGTCTGGTTCATCCACTAGACTTGGGATCTATTCCTGATGATCTATTTATTCTATTCTATATTTAATTTTCCATTAGATAAGAGGAATACCTTACAACACATCAAAGAATAAGTAGTTTACTAATAACACAAATGTAACTTCCTGTAATTCAGTAATTATCACCACCTACCTGTTAAGCCACATATTTATACAGCCTTCCCAAAAAATATCATTGAAATATACATACAATTTTTTATACAAAAAGCATATAATGTAATAAATCGTTATTTACATCGGTTACATTACATTGTATGTGTTTATTTACACAACTGTATTCACAGATAACATTAAGCTTATCTTAGTGGTTGGATAATTGAAATACATTATCTTATCAGATTAAATTCGTTCAATCGTTACGTTCACAATGTTCGCAATTAAGAAGCTAGAAGAACATAGTTCAGTGGACAATTCTACTAAGCTACTCTATCGCCATTGAATAGAAACGCAGTCGTTGTTTAGCGGTTTACTTGAACTAAATAATCGTGTAATAATATTTAATGATTGATAGTTGTCAATTATTGGAATCATAGCTGGAATAGTTCCGATTTAGCTTAGTTTTATGTAGAGAAGGATAGAAAAGGGAAATTGTAACCGTTAAAAATTAGTAGAATTTCTTTAAAATCTAAATATTGCTTATATGTTTAGGTTAACAATAAAATAGTCGTTTGTGAAATTTCATTGTCATGTTATTTTGTGAATAATGTTCATAGAATCAGTAATGATCATTGTATAAACATGGAAAGCAAAGATAAGTTTATAACGCCAAGTTTCCGATTCTGACAAATTCAATATATCCTTCATGTGGCCATATATGTATTTGCTTGTGTAATAACATTAGGAACATATTTATTACATCGTTTTGAATTACATATAAAATAACACAAAATATATAAAACAGTACATACATAACTACATAACAATTATTATTTTGTAGTTTTAAAATATTGTTATTATTTATTACCTCATCGGGCGTCCACTGTGTATAAGGTTATCACATAAACAGCGATAAAAGCGTATACATAGGTATTGTATACTACTAATTAACTTTTGTAAAAATAAAAATTCCAGAACTTAACTGAAAAAAACTTTCCAGTATCATTATCAATGATGTTCTAGTAAACAGATATGTCATTAACGCGCAAAAAGTGAAGACTAGAAAACGTCCTAATTGGGACGTTTGCCTTTAGTCGTTTTCATTATAATTATGCAAGTAATACGTTATAATACATCATAATTATGTAGTAATACGTTTTGCGTAATTAAAACATCTAGTTATCCCTTTTACTTATTGGTTTTATCAAGCTATCCTTTTTACTTGTAACGAAATGTAAAATAAGCGGTCCCCGGCGCGGCACACTTTTTTCTGTTGTTTAGTATGGGTATAACATATCTGTTTATTAGAATATCATTGATCTTTATTAAATAAGTATTTATACTAATTTTAATGCGAAAGTAAAGTGTCTTTTACACTTTTGCTGAATACTGCACCGAATTTGATGTGATTTGGTGTGAAGTTAGCTTGAAGCAAAGTATTTGATATTTGAGGTTGCATTTTTGTAAAGTAACACTTGAAGGTCAAGTACAAAATCACGAGCAACGTCGCTGGCGACAATTAGTATAAATATATATTTTTTTATATAAGTTCTCTATTCTTCCGTATTACGAATAAAAAATTTCAATTAAACTACGTCATCAAATCGATTAAATTAAGACCCGATCAATAAAATTATTGTACTATGTGAATATATTACATTAAATTATAAACAAGATCACGCTTGACAAGCCTCGACAGACATTTTTCCGCATCACATATTCCTAATAACATTTCCGTATTTTTTTGTTATAAGGCACGTTCAACGTTTAAAAAGCAACGTCAATTTTTTTTTTAATTACTATATCTTCCCGTAACTTGATGGTAGGGCTTTGTGCAAGCCCGTCTGGGTAGGTACCACCCTCATCAGTTATTCTACCGTCAAATAACAGTAGTCGGTATTGTTTTGATCCGGTTAGAAGGGTGAGTGAGCCAGTGTAACTACAGGCACAAAGGACATAACATCTTAGTTTCCAAGGTTGGTGGCACATTGACGATGTAAGGAATAGTTAATATTTCTTACAGTTTCATTCTCTATGGGTGTTGGTGACCACTTACCATCAGGTGCTCGTCCGCCAACCTGTACCATATAGTCTCCCTGTAATACGAGGTCCACTAAGATAAACTTACCCTTTTCCGATATTCTACACATATAATAAAATTGGTGTGTTTGTCTGTAATATTAAAATAGCCCTTTTTTACTCAATGCATAAGTATATATACACGTTACATATACCAAAATAACATTTTTTACAATTTTTGTCCGTCTGTTTGTCTGTCTGTTGGTTCCAACTAATATATAGAACGGCTGGACCGATTTTGACGGGACTTTCATTGGCACATTACAATAAGGAGTAACTTGGGCTACAACAATTTTTTTTTGTTAAATTCAAACGCGTACAAGGTCGTGGGCACGGCTAGTATAAAATAATATCAGATCTTAAACCGATATTTTCATTGTAGCTTTTCATCAACAACGAGTGGGTGAAATCGTCGGATGGACGAACATTCCAGACAGAGAATCCGACTAACGGAAATGTAATAGCCGATGTGCAGCAGGCCGGTAATGCTGACATCGACAGAGCCGTCGATGCAGCCAAGAAAGCCTTTAAGTAAGTAAGAAATATCTATTAAGTAAAACTTGTTCCACTGCTGAGCTTTTGAATATAAGTTTTGGAGGGAATAGCTCCACACTTTTTTAATGCTGGTCTGTTAATGTCAATGAAAATAATTGTTTAATACATGCAGGTTTCCACACGAGATTTTCTGTCATCACGGAGGATGAGATGTATTATAAACATTTCCAACTTCGCCGCTTTTTGTGACGACATTTTTCATTTCGTCCATGCATAGATTCACTGTATGTCAGTCAAGGATATTTGTAGAATAAATGATAAACAAACGGTAATGATTAATCATAGAGGATGAAAGTATTGTTTTATTATGTTATATATTCGGTACTTACCATTTTCCTCTGTAGTTCTCGATCACTTACAGTATGGATTTTGCAATTGTGTGAACAACACATTGATTTTCGCTTAATATTATATATTTTTTCCTCAATCAACAAGCAATAATTAAATGTCGCTGTTTGATTTGTCATTATTCTTCAACATGGATGGTTTATTTACACCAAGATCAATAAATAACTACTTGTTGCCTACGGCTTAGCTTGCGTTTTAGAAATTGGTCTGCCAGACATAAAATTAGTCTAAGAAAAGACTCCTTGTAGATACAAGATTGCTTTGTAGCAAATTTCAGAAAATTAGGTTAAAACTTTCCTATTCGTAAAATTAGTATAGATTACTTATCTAAAATGGCCAATTTGCATTTGTTTTTATAGTATTGAAACATACATGTTAGTAAAACAAGAGATAACGTTCGTATTTATTCAATATTCTTTATTTTTAAAGTGGTAATTTTGTAGATCTATAATTAGGTCAAACTTAATATCGAAGGTTATAATAAGCTAGCTTAACACTCGAAATATTGATTGTCTTATAAGAAGTAAATAAATAAATAAATAAACCAATAATCTTTTCAATTGACTCAATTAAATAGGCAACAATTTTTGCCGTAATACTATACTATATATAATTTATGATTCATAGTGAACCTCTTTGGTAGCAAATTAGACTTCCGGGTCGAGCGAACAAAAATATTTACTCTGCGACAAAAAATCGCAGTAACTTCTCGAAGTTACTAAACTGTGGCAACTTTTAGACTCTTTTTTTACATTTCACGGGGATGTTCCGAGGAATTGTTCGGATTAATCCCGGCTGCTGAATTTCACCTTCGGACATTTCGCCAAAATTCTAAGTTTCACCCGCATTACCTTGATGTCCAAAAATCCACAACAGCGCGATTTCTTAGACATTTTCTGTTGATGTCCATGGGCGGTGGTAGTCACTTTCCATCAGGTGAGCCTCCTGCTCGTTTGCCGAGAATCAACATTCCTATACAATGAAAGAAAACACCACCTATTTTTGAGCATACGCTTATGGACTATAATAATATTTGCACAACTTCTGCTCAGTTGCATAATTTCCTATCATAATTGATGCCCTAGCCTAAAGTAGTCCAAAAATACAGCCTATAAAATAAGCACACTGATACATAGGAACAAAAATAGCCTACATTAAAAAAAATGAGTAGGCTGACATTAAAATAAACATTTATAAAATGTTCGTGAATAGGACTACTTTTTGTTAGTCTCTCTTCAAGGTTATAATAATAGCTATAAAAAAAAAAACAATTACTTATTTAACACAACCTTACTCTTAAGATTGATTTTAGTTGGCATACTGTTGCTAATATATTATATTATCATAGCTTGTGTATAAAGTAAACAGCTTGTTTAGTACTCATTACTACAAAATTCTTATTATGGCAAAAGTTTTGATGAAAAACAAAAAATAAACCAGTTTTTTTTAAGCCTAGATAATGCTAATGAGTTAATTTTACATGTGTTCATATCAATTGGATAATGTTTCTACAAATTGGAGTTAGGCAATTTGTAGTAACAATATTGTTATCAGTTCCGTCAATCCATTAAAACAAAAGTCAGCTACATAGTAAACTGCGAGGTTTTGATAAGCCCGTTTAACTTACTGTTGGACAACCTCAAGAAATGGGACTACAGACTATTACATATTGCAGAAAAAATATTTTTCTGTAATATCAAATCGATTTACATACAAATTGTCACAATGAATCTCGGTCGATGAAGCCGCTTTATTTATCAAATTTAAAAGTACCTAAGTTCTCTTTAAAATGGTCTAATTGAATAGTATATAGAATCAGTTTTATTAGCTTGTATTGCTTGGTTTCCGATCGGTACCAATCTTACCTCGACGCACTATAATTATTATCGTTATGTGCTCAATTAATATTCACAGATAGCGCCCATGCTAGTATTTGCCTTTATATAAATAGAAGTAAAAATAGAAATTGTATCTTGCAAGTATTAATTCTAAATGCCTATTATCTATACCAGCACTAGTTATAATATTATGAAGGCAAGGCTTTAAAAATATTCCCTATAAACATATATCTTCTTACATACCTTTTTGTGTTGATCATTATTGTGTTATAATGAAAAATAATCATTTTTTCTTTCAATAGATTGGGGTCACCATGGAGGAAGATGGATGCGTCTCAACGAGGGTACCTCCTGAACAAACTGGCTGATCTAATTGAAAGAGATAGGGCTTATATGGCTGTAAGTTTGGTTTTTGATTGAATTACATTCTTTACTATGTATTCCTTGGTCGCTTTGCATGTAATGTATTATAAATATGAATATTTTTATGACAATTCAGTCATCACTTATAATAGAACAAAATGTTTAAGTGCAGTTTAAATATAATAAAATTATCTCAAAATAAGTTTGGTTATATATGAAGCTGTCAAGCTAATGATTTGAAAAATCATTCAAATAATAGTTATCATTATCTGATTGAGAAATGCGTATTTAGTAATTAACACAACGATTTTGTAATTGAATAATGTGATAATAATAATTGTCTATTACGTTTAATATTCAATAAATGACATTATTTTTCATTATCACGAACGTGTATGCTATGGGTACCTGCAAAGATTTGAGTGTTTATTCAATTAAAAAAAGTCGCGTTGTCATCGTATCTCGCAAAAGATTTTATTAACAATTGCACGCGATATTATCACTGAGTTGAGTGAGCGATCTCGGTGAACTTATGATAACAATTATTACGTGATATTGATTAACGCTCTCTGTCTTTACTTACATAAGAATATTTTGTTCACTTATGATAGGAAAATTAATATTTATTTTGGGGGCGATTCTATTAGGAGTTGCGGTTGAAAAATTTATAAGCAACATAGATCACAAACTATGTCTTTAATAAAAAAGTGGTTCACAGTAGAATTGAAATATTAATTTCATTATAAATAATATTGACACAAAAATTCTTTACCAATTTTTAACTTCGAGTATTAAGTTTATGAATGTACGAAATTTTTATAGAAACTAAAATTATCGGTTATATTAAAATGAACCTTATTCTTTTACACACAGAGTCTAGAAACCTTGGACAATGGTAAGCCGTACCTAGCAGCTTACCATGGCGATTTAGCCTCGGTAATAAAAAACCTGAGGTACTACGCCGGCTGGGCGGACAAGAACCATGGATCAGTGTTGCCAATGGATGGAAAATATTTTGCCTACACACGACATGAACCTGTCGGTAAGAAATATTTTACGGGAATATTAGAAATAGTCTATTATATAAGATTTTAAATTAACATGGCTATTATAGTTATTTAAAACGAAATATTTAACATGATTTTTAATTTTTTTTTGTGGAGCTCGATATTTGGACATTATTGACGAATGTCTTATGGGCAATATCCTCTATATGCAGCACTCACAAAAGCCACGGCCCCTAGTTCCCGGCAGCCCCGCTATTCCTCGTCATGGTGGCGGTGATGGTAACGGATATCTTCCAATATTCGTAAAATAACTGGTAACACTTACCAATTGATTACAATATTGTGAATACGTAATTTTATTTCAGGTGTGTGCGGTCCAATTGATTTCAGTGTTATAAATACGTCATTTTATTTCAGGTGTGTGCGGTCCAATTGATTTCAGTGTTATAAATACGTCAATTTATTTCAGGTGTGTGCGGTCAGATCATCCCATGGAACTTCCCGCTGCTGATGGCGGCTTGGAAGCTGGGTCCGGCGCTGGCGGCCGGATGCACGGTCGTACTGAAGCCAGCCGAGCAGACTCCTCTCACGGCGCTCTACCTCGCACAGCTCGTCAAGGTTTGTTCCAACGATTTTTTATCCTTCTACTCTTTTATTAACCATGATTTAATATATAACAGCATTTCTGAATCATTAGCCTCCTGCCCTTATCCCAATTTTATTTGGGGTCGGCGCAGCATGCCTTGAGTCGAGGTGGCCCAGTGGTTAGAACGCGTGCATCTTAACCGATGATTGCGGGTTCAAACCCAGGCAAGCACCGCTGATTCATGTGCTTAATTTGTCTTTATAATTCATCTCGTGCTCAGCGGTGAAGGAAAACATCGTGAGGAAACCTGCATGTGACAAATTTCATAGAAATTCTGCCACATGTGTATTCCTCCAACCCGCATTGGAACAGCGTGGTGGAATATGTTCCAAACCTTCTCCTCAAAGGGAGAGGAGGCCTTTAGCCCAGCAGTGGGAATTTACAGGCTGTTGTTGCAGCATGCCTTCTCCTTTCATACTTCTCAGTCAGACGTCATCTCACAAATAACATTCTTTCTAACCATATCGTCTTTCACACAATCCATCCATCGTTTCCTTGGTCGTCCTCTACCTCTATATCCGTCCACATCCATGCTCAAGGTCATCCTCACAATGTGTTCCTCATTCCTCCGCATTACATGCCCATACCATGATAGCCGCCTTCCACATAACTTCTCGGCTATCGGTGTCATTTTCAAACTTCCTCTTATGTACTCATTCCTTACTCTATCCATTCGCGTCACCACACATTCCTCTCAGCACTCTCATCTCCGCACCATGCAACTGTCTCTCAGTCATCCCTATTGTAGCCAAACACTCTGATCCATATAGAACAGAAATGAAATGTTAAATAAATCTCAAATAGTATAAATTACCGGTGAGAAAATATTCTTGTTGTGTAATTTCGCTAATAAATGATTAATTTTCGTGGCACATAGGTTCGCAAAGGCCGTATGTATTAAACGTTTTAAAAACCAAAAAGTTAATTATCTACAAAATGATTTGGAAACGTTGCTACGCTGTCTTTTACGTCGTTCATTCACAAATGCTATTCTACAAAAACAAACTACTACAACAGCCTGTAAATTCCCACTGCTGGGCTAAAGGCCTCCTCTCCCTTTGAGGAGAAGGTTTGGAACATATTCCACGACGCTGTTCCAATGCGGGTTGGTGGTATACACATGTGGCACAATTTCTATGAAATTTGTCATATGCAGGTTTCCTCACGATGTTTTCCTTCACCGCTGAGCCCGAGATGAATTATAAAGACAAATTAAGCACATGAATCAGCGGTGCTTGCCTGGGTTTGAACCCGCAATCATCGGTTAAGATGCACGCGTTCTAACCACTGGGTCATCTCGACTCTCATAATCGAATCTCGAATCTCATAAACATCTCAAATAGTATAAATTACCGGTGAGAAAACATTCGTGTCGTGTAATTTCACTAACAAATGATTAATTTTCGTGCCATAGTCGTGGGTCGCAAAAGTAATGCCATGTATTAAAAGTAAAAACAAAAAAGTTTATTTACAAAATTTCTTGGTGGTAGGGCTTTGTGCAAGCCCGTCTGGGTAGGTACCACCCACTCATCAGTTATTCTACCGCCAAATAACAGTACTCAGTATTGTTGTGTTCCGGTCTGAAGGGTGAGTGCGCCAGTGTAACTACAGGCACAAGGGACATAACATCTTAGTTCACAAGGTTGGTGGCGCATTGACGATGTAAGGAATAGTTAATGTTTCTTACAGCGTCATTGTCGATGGGTGATGGTGAGCACTTACCACCAGGTGGCCCATCTGCTCGTCCACTAACCTATACCATAAAAAAAAAAATGATGTGGAAACGTTGCTACGCTGTCTTTTACGTCGTTCATTCACAAATGATATTCATCTAACAAGATTGTTTTCAATGCACACTGATTAAATGTCTGCTGTCTGCAGGAGGCAGGCTTTCCCGCGGGAGTGGTGAATGTGGTGCCGGGCTACGGGGACGCCGGCGCCGCCATCGTCGACCACCCCGACGTCGACAAAGTCGCCTTCACCGGTAAGTCGCAGTCTGATTTTCCATAACACAAATACTTACATTGGGATCAGAGTAATGTATGTGATGTTGTCCAATATTATTAAAAAAAAAAAAAATCACATAGATTAGTTTTCTCCCAATGTATTTAGTTAAAGCAACTTGTGTAATGATAAGTGAGAGGTGACGACGGTACCACGTACACCCAAGACAACATAGGATACTAATAAACATTTTCTATATCGACTCGGCCGGATCGAACCTGGGACCACGCAGTGGCGTACCCATGAAAACTGGTGTACACTACTCGATCACGGAGGTCAAGGTAGAATGCCGTTAAAATGTTATCCATTATGTAAAAACTCTAGTTTACTAAACAGGAATACTTCAAACGGGATCAGTAAATAAGATTCCATGTGATTGTTATTGGTTGTGGGGTCGACGGAGGTGGGCAAGCTGATCCCTAAACAGGAATACTTCAGACGTGATCAGTAATTAAGATTCCATGTGATGGTTATTGGTTGTAGGCTCGACGGAGGTGGGCAAGCTGATCCAGCGCGGCGCGGCGGGCTCCGTGAAGCGCATCACGCTGGAGCTGGGCGGGAAGTCGCCCAACATCGTGCTGGCCGACGCCGACCTGCCCTACGCCGTGGAACAGTCGCACATGGCGCTCTTCTACAACATGGGCCAGTGCTGTTGCGCCGGTCCGACATGCTTTCAGCTTTCTAACTCTAATTCCAAATTTTATGTCCAAAATGACGAGCAAATCTTGTTTCCCTAGCCATGATATCGAGAATCATCATCATCATCATCAACAGCCTATTTTTGTCCACTGTTGGACATAGGCCTCTCCCAGTGCACGCCACTGTGGTCTTTCTCCGGCTACTCGCATCCAGCTCCTGCCTGCCGCCTTGCGTATATCGTCACTCCACCGTGCCTGAGGACGTCCTACACTACGTTTGCCGAGACGCGGTCTCCACTCTAGAACACGTTTTCCCCAACGGTTGTCGGTTCTACGACAAATATGACCAGCCCACTGCCACTTCAGCTTACTAATCCGGTGGGCTATGTCGATGACTTTGGTTCTTTGACGGATAACCTCATTTCTGATGCGATCCCTCAAAGAAACGCCGAGCATAGCCCTTTCCATAGCACGCTGAGCGACTTTAAGTTGGTGGACCAGCCTTGTCGTGAGTGTCCACGTTTCGGCTCCGTATGTCATGACGGGTAGGACGCACTGATTGAAGACTTTCGTCTTAAGGCACTGTGGGATCGACGATGTTAGGATTCGACGTAACTTCCCAAACGCTGCCCAACCCAGCTGAATTCTTCTATTCACCTCGTCCTCAAGGTTGTTTCTACCTAATCGCAGAGTCTGCCCGAGGTAGACATATTTTTGAACAACTTCGAGAACGGTACCGTGTATCGTAGTCGGTTCCGGTAGAACATGTTCATTGAACATGACCTTGGTTTTATCCAAGTTCATCCGTAGGCCGATACGCATAGAAGAATCAGCCAGCTCGTTCAGCATTTGTTGTAGGTCCTGCAGCGTTTCTGCCACGATGACGATGTCGTCTGCGAATCTCAAGTGAGAGATGTATTCGCCATTGATGTTAATGCCACGTCCTTTCCAGTTCAGCGTCTTGAACATATCCTCCATTGCATTAGTGAACAATTTGGGGGAAATAACGTCCCCTTGTCTCACTCCTCGATGCAATGGTATGGGATTTGTTTGCTGATTTTGTACTCGGACGGACATGGTGGCAGCTTCGTAGAGACATCTCATCACTTGGATGTATCGCCAATCAACTTGGCAACGCTGCAGGGACTCCAGAACAGCCCAGATTTCAACCGAGTCAAAGGCCTTCTCATAGTCCACGAATGCAAGACACAGGGGCCGATTATACTCATGGGACTTCTGTATAATCTGCCGCACTGTATGGATGTGGTCTATGGTGCCGTATCCGGTCCGAAACCCGGCCTGCTCCGGGGGTTGGAATTCGTCGAATCTTCGCGCAAGACGGTTCGTGATCACTCTTGAAAACAGCTTATAGACATGGCTCAGTAGGGATATGGGACGATAGTTCTTCAGCAGGGTTTTGTCTCCCTTTTTGAAGAACAGGACGACCACACTCCTACTCCACGCCTCCGGAGTTCTCCCTTCGAAGAGGACAGAGTTAAAAAGCGTCTGAAGTTCCCTAAGTACCGGTTTACCTCCCGCTTTTAATAGCTCTGTGGTAACGCCGTCCTCTCCAGGGGCTTTTCCATTTTTAAGCTGTCCAAGAGCAGTCTCGATTTCGCCAATACTGACTTCAGGCAGGTCTTCGGAGAAATGGCGTGTTAATGTAGCTCTAGGATCCTCATTTTCGGGATCAGGTCGAGATGCATGCGATGCGTATAATCGGCCGTAGAAGTCCTCTACTTCCGAAAGTACTGCCGGCTTAGAAGAAACGACTTCTCCACTTGCTGTGGTCAACTTCGTCAGGTGGCTCCTTCCAAGAGATTGTACGAACACCTTAGACCCCCGATTCTGCTCAATAGCTCTTTTTATTGCAAGAGTATTGGAGCACCGGAGGTCGTGTCGTACGCGCCTGCTGATCTCTTGGTTTAATTGCCGTTTCTCTGACGAAGTGACAGGTGGGTTTTCACGTCGTTTCTTCATGAGCCCCAAAGTCTCTTCCGAAAGGTTCGACTTCCTGCCCTTACGCTGCATGCCACAATATCTCGTGCCTTCTTCCCTGAGAATTCGAACTACATTTTCGAGGTTCTGGTTTACGTCCGTTGTGGTTTCCACGGCAGCGAATCGGTTCTCCAGGATTGACTGGAATGTTTCAGATCCCGCAATGGTTTGGAGCAGCTTTGGTCGGAGCGTGGACTTCATCAGACGGGCGCGCTCGGCCTTAAAATTGATATTCAGAGAGCCTCGGAGGAGTCGGTGATCACTACCGGTATTGAACCTGTTAATCACTGAGACGTCTCTGAATATATGCCTCTTGTCCGTCATTATGAAGTCGATCTCGTTTTTCGTCATAGTGTCGGGGCTTTGCCACGTCCACTTCCTTTGCGGCTGCTTCTTGAAGAAGGAGTTCATCAAGAAGAGCCCCTCCCGTTCGAGGAAGTTGACAAGCATTTGCCCCCTATGATTCCTGCTTCCAAGTCCATGGGGTCCTACTACCGATTCGCTGCAGTTCTGTACTCCCACTTTAGCGTTGAAGTCCCCCATGACAACGTTGTAGTGGGTTTTCGTGGTGAAGTGGAGGGCCCTCGATATGTCATCGAATAATTCTTCCACTTCATCGTCCGAGTGTGTCGAGGTCGGTGCGTACGCTTGCACCACCTTGAGGCTGTACCTCTCGGTGAGCTTTATAATGAGGTACGCTACCCTGTTCGACACACTGGAGATTTCCACCACGTTGTCAACTAGGGACTTATTTACCAGAAACCCAACGCCACCTTGGGATTGTTGGTCACCCTCTCGGAAGTACATTAGGTGGCCTGATTCGAGGGTTACGGTGTCCTCTCCCTCTCTACGGACTTCACATAGCCCTAATATGTGCCACCTAATTTTCCCAAGTTCTACCTCAAGTTGCGCTAGATGCGAGTCAAGCCGTAGCGTGCGTCCGTTGTACGTCGCAAGGGTCAGTCGGTTGTGGTGGCCTCCCGTAGCCCGGTGATTCTTAGCACCCCCCGTCCCGCCGTTACCATCGTCGCCACCATGACGAGGAATAGCGGGGCTGCCGGGAACTGGGGGCCGTGGCTTGCGTGTGTGCTGTATGTGGAGGTTGTGCCCATAATCGCCACGCTGGGCAGGCGGGTTGGCGATCGCAGGGCGTAGCTTCTCGCACCGGTGACGCTGCTGCCCGTCACCGGCCTGTGGTATTTAGCTACGCCTATTATGTTGATGGTTATACCGCCATCAGTCGGTCGCCAGAGCCTCGTTTGCTGGTCGGCAGGATGCACCACGGGCAGGTGAGGTTGGCTTGGGGCACTAAGGTGTAGTTTGCGCCCCCTTACATCCCATAGATATCCCATAGATATCGAGAATATAGCATATGATCTAAATATTTCAATTGCATATTTTTCATATACAAGTCTATATTATTATAGCCAGTGAAACTACAGGCACATGGGATACAATATCTTAGATCCCGAGTGATTTATTAGCGATGTAGGGAATGGTTAAAATTTCTTACAGTGCCAACCTCTGAACGGTGCTAACTCAATTTATCATCAGGTGATATCATCAATTTTTGCGACTGAGTATAACAAAAACTTTTTCATTAACCGATCGGCTCAGTACTTACATAACATTCACTTGCTACAACATTACGAATACATTAGTAACGGCCCTATAATAATGTAATATATCACAGAGGGTTGAGTTCTGATTGCGTGTGTGTGTGTGCGTGCGCAGGCTCGCGCACGTTCGTGCAGGACTCCATCTACGACGAGTTCGTGGCGCAAGCCGCCGCGCGCGCTTCTCGCCGCGTCGTGGGCGACCCCTTCCGCCCCGACACCGAGCAGGGACCGCAGGTAACAACCACCCCCCCCACCCCCGCGCACTGTAGCCTCTGACGTGATACCTTCCCTTGTTGTAAGTCAATTCTGGGGAATATCTCTCGGAAAGTGTAGTACAGTGTACTGAGTGTAAGTACTGTACAAAAATTATCTTTTAAAAAATATATGCGGTCATTCAGCCTTAAAATCAGTATTGATCGAAGAGAATATAAAATTCCCACGAAGGAGTATTCTGCGGTTTGTGCCTTAGGCTGCGACTGTGGCTTGATACCTACAGCCGAGCATGCCACGACGCTTTTTTTTTTTTTTATTACGCTGGAAAAACGCTTTACGCGCTTCCCCCACGTGATGGAAAGTGGGGGGGTGTGTGGGACTCCTCGGAGCCGTGAACGCCGAGTGCGCCCAAGCACAACGGTTTTACCCAGTAAAAAACCAGCGGTACCCTCTCCGTCTTTCGGCGGACGCCACGGGATCGCTTACGCATGCTACCGTGAGAGCATGCCACGCACGCTATAGCTAGGGTAACGTTTCCTCGTCCAGATCGACGGTGAGCAACAGGAAAAGATCCTGCAGCTGATCTCCAGCGGCCAGCAGCAGGGTGCCCGCCTGATGTGCGGGGGCAAGCGCGCCAGCGACGCCGGTTACTTCGTGCAACCCACCGTGTTCGCCGACGTGCAGGATCACATGGACATCGCACGCACTGAGGTGATCGCTGCGACTCCACGCATTACATATACACATACAATAAGCGAGTCGAGGCCCAGTGGCCCAGTGGTTAGAACGCGTGCATCTTAACCGATGATTGCGGGCTCAAACCAAGGCAAGCACCGATGATTCATGTGCTTAATTTGTCTTTATAATTCTTCTCGTGCTCAGCGGTGAAGGAAAACATCGTGAGGACAAATTTCATAGAAATTCTGCCACATGTGTATTCCACCAACCCGCATTGGAACAGCGTGGTGGAATATGTTCCAAACCTTCTCCTCAAAGGGAGAGGAGGCCTTTAGCCCAGCAGTGGGAATTTACAGGCTGTTATTGTACTCAATAAGCTGAAATTTTCAAGTTAAATATACGGTCTGATATCCGGCTAAGAATCAGTGATATACATTTTGGCATTTTTCGGTTAATAACTATGGATACTCAAAAATCTTCAATAAAGGATGGGTCAACACTCCTTTCTCAGTACAGAATAACTTTATAGGAAATTTATTTTGATCCTAATATTTGTAATTCCTAAATTTAATCTAATAATAGATTCTTCATGTTATGTTTTTGCTTACATTTTTGAAGTAACTTTTTTTACAACTTAAAATCTTAGAGGAATATCGTTTGCAAGTAAACGTATTTATTATTTCAACAGATCTTCGGCCCCGTCCAGCAGATACTTAAATTTTCACAACTGGACGAAGTTTTAGAACGTGCTAACAACAGTGAATATGGTCTGGCCGCGGCGGTATTTACCCAAGACATCGACAAGGCTAACTATCTCATTCAGGTGAATAATATTTGAGCAGAATATTAAAATAAAATGGTATTAATTTAAGAATAACGAAATGGCTAAGTGTTATGTAATATTTCTACTGGCAAGACACAAGATAAAGGTAGTGTGTATAATTATTAAATATGCCTATTTTAATATATGATATATGGTACAATACGATATTTGAATTCAAATAAAAAGTTGAAAACAATTGAATAATTTATATAAAAATATGCATTAAGATAGATAAGCAATAAACTCTGTTTTCATCATCACAGTCAGCATTAGATTGTTAAAGGAACAATCATATAAGCCTGTTATTGTTGAAGCCTTATAAAGTACTTGTTGTTGCACGCAGTTTTGTTTGCGTTTTGTTGTTGGTCGTCAAGTGTTATTGAAAATTGCCTATAGACAGGAAGGACTCTTTGAAATTAAAGTTTGCTACATACCAAATTCCTTTAAATGTTTGCATTAGTTTAGTATTGAGAGAGTAAATCCAAGTTCTAAGAAATTCTAAGTAGAGTTCTAAATTTTACTATTCATGGATTCCAGGGCTTACGCGCGGGAACAGTCTGGGTGAACGATTATAACGTTTTTGGAAACCAAGTACCCTTCGGCGGCTACAAGCAATCTGGTATCGGACGCGAAAATGGACCCTACGGCATCAACAACTACACAGAAGTCAAGGCGGTAGTCGTCAAACTAACCGAAAAGAATTCATAAAATACTCAAAGTATATTTAGTTAAGGAAATGCCTTGAAGTGATAGCATTGTATCGAAAATAGCATTTGTATTGAGTAAGAATATTGAATTTTCGTTTTAAATGAGCACAAGTCTTCCTGCCGTGTTTAAGTAAGATTATCAGAGACTGTTTAACAATAGTGAAACTATTGCCATTTATAATTCTTGACTTTAGTCATGAATAATGTATATATTTATATGAAAAAATAAATAAAACATATTTCCTAATAACAAGACTTTATTTTTAACAATTACATCTAAAATCAATCTAAACGCTTTTTAAATAATCTCTAAATCACCAAAATACTATTAAAACTGCACTTAGAAAATTATTAGAAGACGGCAAGGTATGCAGCCTTATATCCTTTGGTCCATGCAGACTTTTAAAAAAGAATGTGTTAAATGTATGATAAAATTAAATTAACAGTGAAAATATAAATGATAAATAAAACTGTGAAAAACTATTCTAAAATCACAACAGTGGAATGTTTTGGTGCTACTTAATCTAAAATCACATAGCCTTTCACGATATAAAATTAAAAAAAAATGATTATCTTAAACGAAAACCTATTAAAACGTTAAATATCTTTGGGTTTTCTAAATGCGAACGATCTTGGACGGGTTCGAGTTTATATGGCGTGTGATTTGATTCGAATCATACATGAGAGCAATTTATCAAAAAATTTGTACTCGTCGGTGGAAGACCTGCCACAATATTAGCATATAATCTTTTCAATAACAATTATAAAATATATTAGACATAGAATTAACGTTGTTCATTTTTCTCTGATACAGCCTAAATATAGAATTTGTATTTTGATTTTATATTATAACGGTGAAATAATTCCGGACATCGGAATCAGTTTTTGTCTGCGATGTCCTCGTTAATGACGGAGAGATTCTCCTCCGATATCTTCTCCAGGCAGCCGCAGGTGAGGGAGTTGATATTCTTCGCTAAATCTGCCTCGATCTCTCGCTCCAACATCTCGAAGTCGTCGTTTTCAACTTGACACTTCAAGCATTCGTCCGACGACGAGTCCTGGTAGCACATGACGTTCTCGATATTCAATTCCACTTCGTCGTTTCTATCGTCCCTCGTGAACAGAGACGGACTACTGTTGCTGAGAACGCGGGTGTCCCTGCTGATGTTTTTGACAAAGATTTCTGATTTGGGACGAGCATTTAGCTTGTCGTTCAGTTTTTTGAGAGCTACAACGGGATTCGGTCGCTTGTCCTTCGGGAACACGCGCTGAATCCGCTCCTCGATCAGGGAAATGCTTCGTTTGAAGACCACCGTGTCTCTCGGTCCCTCGAGGCCGTCGACGGCGTCCCGGGACTCCGTATCGGAGTTATCACAGCGGAAGTAGATGGTGTCGCAGCCGTTCTCCTGCTTCACTTTGACGAGGCAGCAGTCGTCCGCCTTCTCGCAGAGGATCTCGTGGAGGGACCCGTGCAAGGGGATCAGCTTCACTCTGCCGCCGAAGTTCTCTTGCATGTGAGTCGAGAGGTCGTCGTCGATGTACAAGTCCTCGGTGCTGCGAGCTTCCTGCAAACAAACAAATTATTATATCTATTATTTTTAAATACACGATATAATTTAATTATAACAGAAGTCAAATAAACTTATGTAAGTTCCTAGTTAGTAACTTATAAGTAATTAATCCACTTTATTTTTTTATTTTATTTTCTGTTTATTTTTTTATTTTTATATATATTTTTTTGAGCTACCAAAATTGTTATTCTTCTATTTATTTACTATACTTTAATTTATTCTGTCTACTTTAAAATTTGTTATTTCTTTTCCTTTTTTTTTCCTCAGTTAAATAAATAAATAATATATACATACAAATTAAGAAAAATACATAAAAATTGTATCGTCTATCTCTCAATAACTTTAATAGTAATCTGTGGTTAACGGTGTTGGTTTCACAATTATGTATTTTTAAATCTAAGCTTAGTATTTAGACCTATTGTGAATCTGTTTGTTAAACCCGAATAAATAAATAATATATTATTATTGATTATGCAATATTTATTAGATATCCATATTTGATGAATGCTTTTGCCAAATGAAGTAAATACAAACCTGAATAGCACTGAAAGCTTGGCATCGTTTCAACGAATTAATATGAAGGTCTTCTCCGGTCAAAGTTTCCTCCATGGATAAATTAAGTTTGTCTTTGCCGCCATTCGAGTCACATATTGTCACGTTGACACAGTTATCTAGTACTTGCAAACTGTTCTCACCCGAACGGTTAAATGTGATTTGTAACAATGGTTTATTGTTACCATTTATTTTTACCCTTGAAAATGATTTAACCGTATCCTTCTTTGCAGTTGGGTCACTCTCGTCAGCATTTTTCAAAGATTCCAGGATGTTTGCGACGCCTTTGTTTAGTAAGTCATCACCTTTATGAAGACTGTTGGTAGATTCTGAAGTATTGTCAGTTATTTCGTTTACTAGATGATGGAATTCCTTTCGAATTAAATCTCGAATGAATTCTTCAATGCTTAGTGTATCAGTTGATCGATCCATTTTAGGTGGTCCAGTTACAATATCTTCAGTTATGGTCCTGTAAGGGTGTAAGAAAAAAGAAAAGAATTAAAAAGCTAGCGATTCCTTTTTTTTTCTTTAATGTATTGAAAAATAGTAAAAAAGGGCCAATGACACGCGGTGTTCCCAGGCGGTCACCCATCCAAGTACTGAACGCGCCCGACGTTGCTTAACTTCGGTGATCGGACGAGAACCGGTGTATTCAACGTGGTATGGACGTTGGCTACCACGCATTCAAAATATCTGATTAAATTTTCTAATGTATAACGAATTAACGAATTTCCAATGTATAACTTTGTGTAAAAGTAACATGACTCGTATTATAACTTTTGCTACCAACAAATTATTGTACGACAATGAAACAGAGAACAATTAAAAAAAATATATATATAATAAAGATGTTAAAAGTTACGAACCCTTTTTCCGAAGCTTTCGTCCAGGTATTTGTGTCTAGAGGCGGGAAGTTCATACTTTTCGAAACAGCTTCTCGCGCTTGGCAGTATTGTTCCCAGTGGCCTATAAATAAAATTACTTATAAACTTAGTTCCATTAAATTATTCAATTAGACAAGAAGGCATTAAAACTTCTTCAGGTAATAGCA